>NW_025372225.1:0-4645 GCF_016433145.1 Gracilinanus agilis | reverse complement strand
GAGAGAGAGAGAGAGAGAGAGAGAGAGAGAGAGAGAGAGGATGTATATGATACTCAATAGCCAATAAACATCTATTAAATGCCCACTGTATGCCAAGTACTTTATAAGCACTATATAAGGGGATATAAATCATAAAAAAAGACAATCCCTGCCCTCAAGGAGATTACAATCTAACGAAGCTGAAAATTCACACACATACGCACACACACACTATATATATGCATATATGTTCATATTTATATACACATAGTGCTCTTATAATGCTATGCGTGTATTATATTATCTGTGCATTTAATATATGGTGTTTTAAGATTTGCCAAAAACTTGGAGGTACATTGTCTCATTTGGTCCTTTTATGATAAACCTGTGAGGTAATAAAGTCAAGCTGAATTACTATTGGGAAGGGCTATCTCCCTATGTATACCCCAAAGGTACTTGTGATTATGTGAAGGTAAACTCTCATCATTCCTTTTGTTTTATGTTATATCCTCCAATGTGAATTAAGCCCTTTGAAGGTAAAGACCATCTTGACCATTTTATATTGGTAAGACAGATATGCGATGCTTGGCTCATGGGAGATATATAATCAATGTTTCCTGGTTGACTGAGATAGGCTCCATCATCATTCCATTTTCCAAATATGGAAAGCCCTCTGTGACCTCAGAAATGGTATGACTTGCCAGGGTAATCCAGTTAAGGCGTTTCAGGGACAAAAGTGGAACTGAGACACTTATGCTGCTGAGTCAAGCACTTTTCCCACCCTACCACACTCTGCTCTACTGAGTCACCATGGACCATCCATCATTAGATCTCTTAACTTCTCAGGGACCTCCTGGGCAACTCTATCAGACTCTAAGTTAGGGAAGAGCTATCTTAGTTCATGCTAGTGATTAAAAAACCAAACAAAGCAAAACAAAACTTTCTGATCAATAAACAGAACAACCATCTTAAACTTCATTTTCTTTTGCACTAGACAGTGATTTTATTTTTTATTTTTGTAGTGTTTCATAAGTACTTCTGAAGTGCTTTTTAAAATGAATGTAATGAAAAAGATGAAGTCATCCAGAATGATTGGTAGATATTACTATTGAAATTAAATGTAAACTTTACTTTCAACTGCAGCTGAAGGAAACATTGGAAATATTACAAAGAAGCATCTGATAAAAAACTAGTACAAATAATCAATCAACAAACATTTATTAAGTGCTTAAGGTGAAGGAAGGAGTTTTATATGATACCTCAATTGATCAATCAGCAAACTTGATTACATTGTCTATATCCAATGATCGCTTTATCAGGCGGTAATCCCTCTTTAATTGGGTCCAAAAAGGGGTGGGGTGGGAGATGGGGACAATATGATTGACTAACCAAACAAGCTCTACACTATATTCTCTACCCCATTCCTTTTGTAATCTGAGAGATTAGACCAGAAGCAGACCATCTATCTACTTGACAAACAGAGACACAGATGAATAAAGACAGCCAGAGAATTTAAAGAAGCACCAGAAGAAAGGATTGTCAAATGTAGACTCAAGAAAAGACCTTCAGTGTTCTCTACATGTGTTCATCACTACCATTACACTTTACATGTAAGCCCACTCTTCGCCCAAGATCTGTATGTTTGTGGTAGGCCTTAGACCTTGAGAGATATGTTTGGTACCAACTGTCCTTCATGTCTTTCAGTCATTTCAGTTGTGCCTGATTCTTCGTGACACTATTTGAGGTTTTCTTGGCAAAGATCCTGGAGTGGTTTGCTATTTACTTCTCCAGTTCGTTTTACAGATGAGAAAAATGAGACAATTAAATTTCATTTTAAATTAAATTTAAGGCCACACAGCTAGGAAATGTCTGAGGCTGAATTCAAATTCAGATCTTCCCAATTCCAGGCCTAGTGCTCTATCCACTGTGCCACTTGGCTGCCTTCTTACTATATACCATTTCAATAAATTCACTTTATAAAGGCTATTTAATGTTTATAGGAAGAACCCTGTTTGTGAGTTTGTGAGTACAAGAAACACAACCTCTAGAGTCATGCTTAAAGTAGGATAGTCAACCAACTCACCCAATTTCTAAATGCAAGATGGACCACAGAGGGGATGCTGCTACCCAACACTGAGCCAGGCACTGTGCTAGGAAAATGTGACTTAAGTATAAAAGTTTAGAAGTCACTACCCTATCAAAGATTACTTATTTGGGGCTTTAAAAAATTACTTTTCAAATTTTGATTCAGTAGAAGAATCACAGAGGGTCTGGAGTCATAGAAGCTGGATTTAGATAACAGTTCTAATACATTGCTTATATGATCTTGGGAATTTCTGGACTTCCTGTTTCCTCATTTTAACATGAAGAAGTTTGGACTAGCTGGATGAGAGAAGATACAGCTAGAACTGAAAAGGGTGGCTAGGCATGCCATCTTTGGGGGATTAGGCTGATATTGATTATAAGAAGGAAGGGGGGAAGCACAGGTAGTAGGTGGCTCAGTGGATACAGAGATCCTGGGTTCAAATTTGGCCTCAGATATTTCCTAGCTATGTAACCTATGACAAGTCATTTAACCCCAGTTTCCTAGCTGTTTCCTGTCTTCTCTTAAGAATCTATACTTAGTATGGATTTTAAGACACTAAGCAAAGGAAGGAGGAGGAGAAGGATAAAGGGGATGTCAGAAGAAGAATAGTTTGTTAACTGCAGGATAAATGGATTAAACAGAATGTGAGTTCAAAGAGGCACAGTAAAATAGAAGTCAGAATAGGTTAGGAACATAAGAAGAGTATAGTTGAGATGGAGGAACATGAAGAAGCTGAAAGTGATAGCTGGAAAAAAAGGTTTTGTCTAAAGACCTTCAACTTTGAATGAGAGGGATACTACAGAGGAAGAAGAGACAGTTTCCTTGAAGTCATTAGATCGACACGCCCCTCCAGGGTAGCCCCAGCTAGAAAGTGGGCCCTGCTAGGATTTTAACTTCTCCTCTGGGCTGAGGTGGACAAGCGGAGTTCCACGAGTAGGTCTTGTCTAGATCCCGGCCAGTGCCCAGATAGGAAACATCTGGTGTCTAGCACCTTAATGGTTTAGAGGTTGAGATCCTCCTAATGAGATTTCTATAAAGGACTTGGGAAACTTTAAATAAGATTTAAATATCAAGAGTTAGGATTAATTGATGATGATGATAATGCTCTTCCCCACACTCTGCACCCTAGGTCTGAAACTGAAGTCAAAGAGCAACTAACTGACCTTGTTTACTTACACCAGGCATAAATTAAAAATATTTAAACTCATTGGAGCAGCTGGCAAATGTGAGGGCTAAGCCACCATCGAAGATACTTTTAGCAATTATGGAAAATCAGGTGAACAGTGGGGGCAGAACAGGATATTTCTATACGACCCTGAGCAAGTCCCTTACCCATGTTTGCCTAACCCTTGTCCTTCCGTCTTAGAGTTGTTACTTAGACAGAGAATAAGGATTTTTTAAAATAAGGTCTTAATGTTCATCATTAGTCCTCTGGAACTATGATCAATCACTGCATTCTTTCAGAATTGTCTGTTTTTACAATATGGTTGTTATAGCATGAATTGTTCTTCTGTTTTGCTCACTTTAATCCACATCAGTTCACAGAAATCTTTTCAAGTTTTGCTGAAGCCATCTCTTTCAGCCATTTCTTACAACACAATAATATCTCCCCTACCTCCTACCGTCATCAAAAAAAGTACAGACCTAAAAAGGAATCTCAGATTCAGAGAAGGGCAAATGCTGTTTTTCATTCAGTTTTCTAAACTTCTACACACTGTAAGATTGTGAATGTGACTTAAATTCCCTGCAAAATCCTAGAACAAAATATGCTAAAAATGGTTTTAAAATATCAAGAAAAAGAATCAGTAATCATATAGCACTTGTCTTCCTCAACTACTGATCATGATAGGTTTCCTTCATTTACTGTTTTGACAGGTTTGCAGACTGGTATTGAATGCTAGAGATATAATTCACAACAACCCATTATATAGATAAAGAAACTGAGGCTTAAAACTGTTTAGTGTATTGGCTGGTAATAGTCATTTGCGGCATGTTTCAAACTGTACTTCTTCACTACTGCACAATATCCAGTGGTAGGGAACTCAGTGTATTATGTCTGCTCAGAATCTATCCAGAGTGTTATATTTAGTTTGGAGAATTGTATTTTAGGGAGTGAATCCAAAAGAGGAAAACAAGGATACTGGAGGGTCTGGAATCAGAACCATATAAGAATGAGTTGAAAAGTATGTTTAGACTGAAGAAAAGAGGTTTCATGGAAAGTAGGGTAGTTAAGATAATTTTCTTCCAATATAAGAGTTGTTATTTGGAAAAGACGTTGAATCTCCTTAAATTCATAGAGAAAAACTAGCAGCAATGGATGGATCCTGTGAACTCTGAGATTCTGTGAAATATAGAATAACTCTTTTAATATTGACAAGTTCACTGGCTGAATATCACAAATAGCTACAAAATTATCTTGGTAAAGTGCCAGGCCTGGAATCAGGAGGACATAGATTCAAATCTGGCCTCAGATTCTTCCTAGCTGTGTGACCCTGAGGAAGTCACTTACACCCTGATTGCCTGGCCTTTGCCACTCTTCTGTCTTAGAACTGATATTGAAACAGAAGGAAGGAAGGAAGG
>NW_025372224.1:764-1479 GCF_016433145.1 Gracilinanus agilis | reverse complement strand
AAAGAAAACCCAATTGACAGTATCAAAGATGAAAAGGGAGACCTCACCTCTAATGAAGGGGAAATTAAGGCAATCATTAAAAACTATTTTGCCCAATTATATGGCAATAAGTATAGCAATCTAGGTGATATGGATGAATATTTACAAAAATATAAATTGCCTAGATTAACAGCACAAGAAATAGAATACCTAAATAATCCCATATCAGAAAAAGAAATTGAACAAGCCATCAATGAACTCCCTAAGAAAAAATCTCCAGGGCCTGATGGATTCACAAGTGAATTCTATCAAACATTCAAAGAGCAACTAATCCCAATACTATACAAATTATTTGATATGATAAGCAAAGAATGAGTCCTACCAAATTCCTTTTATGACACAAATATGGTACTGATTCCAAAGCCAGGTAGATCAAAAACAGAGAAAGAAAACTACAGACCAATCTCTAATGAACATAGATGCAAAAATCTTAAATAGAATACTAGCAAAGAGACTCCAGCAAGTGATCAAGAGGATCATCCACCATGATCAGGTGGGATTTATACCAGGAATGCAAGGATGGTTCAACATCAGGAAAACCATCCACATAATTGACCATATCAACAATCTAACAAATAAAAATCACATGATATCTCAATAGATACTGAAAAAGCCTTTTGACAAAATACAGCATCCATTCCTATTGAAAACACTGAAAAGTATAGGAATAGAAGGA
>NW_025372224.1:0-680 GCF_016433145.1 Gracilinanus agilis | reverse complement strand
CACATGATTATCTCAATAGATGCTGAAAAAGCCTTTGACAAAATACAGCATCCATTCCTATTGAAAACACTGAAAAGTATAGGAATAGAAAGACCTTTCCTAAAAATAATAAACAGTATATACCTAAAACCATCAACAAGCATCATATGCAATGGGGATAAATTAGAAGCCTTCCCAATAAGATCAGGAGTGAAAGAAGGATGCTCATTATCACCCCTATTATTTAACATGGTACTAGAAACACTAGCAGTAGCAATTAGAGAAGAAAAAGAAATTGAAGGTATCAAAATAGGCAATGAGGAGACTAAGCTATCACTCTTTGCAGATGATATGATGGTCTGCTTAAAAAATCCTAGAGAATCAACTAAGAAGCTTGTAGAAATAATCAACAACTTTAGCAAAGTTGCAGGACACAAAATAATTGCACATAAATCATCAGCATATCTATATATTTCCAACACATTAGAGCAGCAAGAGGTAGAAAGAGAAATACCATTTAAAATCACCCTAGACAATATAAAATACTTAGGAATCTACCAAAACAAACACAGGAATTATATAAAAACAATTATAAAACACTTTTTAAAACTATATCTAAACAATTGGAGAACATTGATTGCTTATGGGTAGGACGAGGTAACATAATAAAAATGACCATTCTACCAAAATTAATTTACCTA
>NW_025372223.1:0-8311 GCF_016433145.1 Gracilinanus agilis | reverse complement strand
ACACACACACACACACACACACACACACACACACACACACACACACACANCTATACACACACACACACACACACACACACACACACACACACACACACACACACACATTTAACTTGCCTCAAATCAAAGGAAAGCCAGAGGAACATGTCTCACTGGAGTAAGAGGAGAGAGTAGTTCAGACAGCATAGCATCTATGACATTGGAGCAGCCCATGTCTCTGCCAGAGACATCTAAGTTGCAGAATCTCCAAAGCAGGAGAGAAGGCAGGAACCCTATACATAGGCAAGTGACATTGGAAAGCTGAGGCTACAAGGGAACAGAGAGGAAGAACTGGAACTCCAGTACTTATTCACTACCATATAGCAACAGAGTCCTGGGGCTACAAGGAAATAGAGAGGGGCAACTGGAATCATAGTAATCTCCTTCCACGTGGCAGCAGTTTGCCTGGGCTACAGGGGAACAGGGAGGGAATTGGAATTATTCTGAAGTAACCTACCAATTCCCACATGGGAGCAGTGCCTGAGTTGATGGATCCCAAAGCAGGAAAAATGCCCATCCTATGCCCATTGCAGTGGTAGGGTAGCAGCAGAGTGGGAACCAGTCCAGACTATGGGGAAGCTGATAGCAGAAGTTGCTGAATATAACTAAACAAAACAGCTTCAAATGTCCACAGAGCAAGCCAGCAGGGCCATCTCTGATGGACATACTGTGAGGAATAAAGGCATCCAGTCCAACCACAAATATCAGAAAAGAGTACTCTGCAAGTTTAGAGTATTGTACACTATACCCCAGGAACAGAGACAAACCTCAACAGATAGATAATGTAAAGTGGGGAGACAACTAGATAAATTAGCAAAAGCCTAAAAGAAATTAAGAAAACCCATACCTTAGAAAGTTATTTTAGTGAAAGAGTAGACCAAAATACTCTTTGAAAAGTAGAATCTCCATATGGAAAAGGAAACACAAAATTAAAGGAAGAAATTCCTAAAAATCAACATTGATCAAATATAAGCTAATGAAAACATAAGACATCAGGAAACAATAAAACAAAATAAAAAAATGTCTGCAATTCTTCCCTTGAAAAACAACTGACTTGGGAAAGAGATCCAGAAGAGAGGATCTAAGAATAATCAGAATACCTGAAAGCCATGATTAAAAAAAAAAGCTGGATAATATATTATAAGAAATCATCAAGGAAAACTATCCTGATATCTTTGAACAAGATGGAAGGAAATAGAAATAGAGAGAATCAATTGATTATTTTCTGTAAAAGACCCCGAAATTAAATGTCCCAAGACTATTGAAGCCAAATTCCGGAACACCGAAACCAAGAAAAGTGCACTACAAGTTTTCAGACAGAAACAATTCAAATACAGAGGAGCCATAGTCAGGATTAAATGATATTCCAAAAGGCAAATGATGTAAGACTATAACCTCGAATTACATACCCAGAAAAACTAAATATAATCCTCCAAGAGGGAAAAATGATATTTAATGAAATAAATAAATTTTAGCTTTTTTCTATAAAAAAGCTAAGAAAAATGAGGAACAAATCTGATATTCAAGAGAAGCATAAAAATGTAAAGTGAAAACTTAAAAGTTTTTTACAAGCTTAAAATGAATTGATTCATATTTAGGAAAGTGATAGTTGAAATAATTAAGTTATCTATGATACTTGAGGAAGATAAGGAACTTAAAGTATGAAAGATACTTAAAATACATAGGATAATTAAGAAATCTAGCACTTTTGGAACAATGAAAAGGAGTATATATAGAAAGAAGGAAGGAAGCTAAATAAAATGTCCTGAGATTAAAAAAGAAAAAAAAAAGATGAGAAAGTGGAGTATGTGGGGAAAAGAGAAAAGGAGAGATAGAAGGAGACAAATGACCTCTTATTAAGAAACACATATATGACAAATACAGTGGATGTCAAGATGGGGGGAATGGCTGTGATTGAACCTTAATCTCATTGAAACTACCTCAAAGTGGGAACAACTCCCACACAATCAAATATAAAAACCTACCTCATTCTATAGAGAAGTTAGAGGGTGGGAAGAACAAGGTTGTGGGGGTGGACAAAAAGGAAGGTGTATTGGGGGAGGTAGATGTTGGGGAAAAAACATTTGTGAACAGGCAAAAGCTTAAAGAAGAATGAGAAAAGAATAAACAACAGAAAAAAGATAGAGGGAAACACAATTACTAATCATAACTGTCAAAATGATGGGATGAACTCTCCCATAAAAAGGAAAAGAATAGCAGAGTGAATTAATAACCACAATCCTACAATATACTGTTTGTAAGAAACATATTTAAAACAGGGAAACACAAAAGTAAAAGTAAGAGGGTAGAGTAGAATTTATTTTGCCTTGGGTAAATTAAAAAAAATAGGAAAGTTAGCAGTCATAATTTCAGACAAAGCAGCACTAAAAAAATCTAATCAAAATATGGAAGGAAATTTCATCTTGACAAAAGACATAATAGACAACGAAAATTATAAAAATTAAACATATCTGCATCAAATAGCATAGCATCCAGTTTCTTAAAGGAAAATTGACATGACTTAAAGGATGAAATAAATAGTTAAACATTACTCTTGGGGTACCTCAACCTTTCCCTCTCAGAAATAGATAAATATAACCCCCCCCCAAATAAAAACAAAATAAGATAAAAAGAACCTAAGAAAAGTTTGATATGATAGACCTTTGGGGAAAACTGAATAGTAAGAGAAAAGAATGCACTTTTTTTCAAGTAAGATATTGTACCTTTACAAAAACTGACCACATGATTGAGCATAAAATTCTCATATCCAAATATAGAAAAGCAAAATATTAAATGAAAACTTTTCAGACAATAATATAATAAAAATTACACTTGATAAAGGGAAGCAGAAAGACTAAAAAGTAATTGAAAACTAAGCAATCTCATTCTAAAAATAAATGAGTTAAAGAACAAATCATAGAAACAATCAACAATTTCATTAAATAAAATGACAATGAGGTGATAACATATCAAAATTCTTGGCATGCAGTCAAATCAAGACTTAGAGGGAGACTTGTATCTCTTAATGCTTATAGCAATAAATTACAAGTGGAAAAACTAGGAAATAAAAAACAAAATAGGACCTTTTGTTAACTTGATTGAAAAAAGAAAGAATAAAAAAAACAAATTTCCAGTATCAAAAATGAAAAAGGTGAAATCACAGCAAATGAAAACAATTATTGAAAGTTATTTTGTCCAACTATGTGCAAATAAAAATGACAATGTAAGTGGAATTGATAAATACAAAAATATAAGCTATTTTGATTTTTAAAAAGAGGAAATGGAATACAGTCATTCTTCAATATATTGTGGTTCACTTATCATGACTTCACTTTATCACATTTTTTTTTAATATATTGAATTCTGTATTGCAGCGATTTCCCAATATTGTGGAATTCTGTGGATGAATACTGTACTGTACACAATGGAAATGCAGTACACCACTACCTCTTATGCAAGTTTTCCAACGTGAGATTGTACATTATTGGTTGATGTAATGAAGGGTGACCAACCACAGTGCTGTGTTCTGTATCCTGAATGCTGATTGGCACAGTGACGATAGCATTTGTCTGTTTGCTCTCCTACTGCTTTGTGGATTTTCATCTATCAGGGGGGTCTCTGGAATGTAACTCCCACAATAGTCAAGGGATCACTGTATTTAACTAACCCATCACAGAAAAAGAAAATGAACAAACCATCAAAGGAATTCCTAAGAAAAAGGCTTTAGGGACAGGTGGATTTACAAATGAATTTTACTAAACAAGAACTAACTCAAATACTACATTAACTATTTATGAAAATATAGGAAGAGGGAATTCTTCCAAACTCTTTTTATGAACAAATATGCTGTAATACCTAAACAAAGAAGAGATAGAAAAGAGAAAGAAAACTATAGACCAATTTCCCTAATGAATATTTATGCAAAAATTTTAAATTAAATATTCACAAAAAGATTACATTTCATCATAAGAACAATACATTATGATCAGGTGGGTTTTATACCGGGAATGCAAGGATGTTTCAATATTAGGAAAACCATTAAAATAATTGATCATATCAATTACTATACTAACAGAAATCACATGATTATTCCAATAGATGCAGAAAAGACATTTGACAAAATGTAACATTCATTCCTTATAAATGCATAGAAAACATTTGAGTAAAAAAAAAATCTTCCTTAAAGTAATAAATGACATCCACCTAAGACTACCAGGAACTCATGGGGACAAACTAAAACTCTTTTCAGTAAGATCAGGGAGAGAGCAAGGATGCTTATTTACACCACTATTATTTTATATTGTACTAGAAATGTTCACTATAGCAAGACAAGTAGAAAAATAAATATGAGGAATTAGAATAAGCAATAAAGAACAAAATTACCACTTTGCAGATAATATGATTTTATACATAGAGAACCCAGAGGATCAACCAAAAACAAAAAGAAACAATTAACCACTTCAGCAAAGTTGCAGAAAAAAAAAAAAAACATGAACTCACAGAAATCATTATCATTTCTATTACCATCAACAAGATCCAAAAGCAAGAGATAGAAAAATGAAATACCTGGGGATATACCTACCAAAGCAAACACAGCAACTATATGAACACAATTAAAAAAATACTTTGGACACAAATAAAATCAGACCTAAATAACTTGGGTCATTTATAGGCTGAGCCAATATAGTGAAAATGACCATCCTACCTAAATTAATTTACTATTCAGTGCCATGAGAATCAAATTACCCAAAAATTATTTCAAGGAACTAGAATAAGTAATAAAATTTATCTGGAAGGACAAAAGGCCAAGAATATCAATGGAATTAAAGAAAAAAAAATTTAAGGAAGAAGGCCTGGTTTTACCAGATATCAAACTATATGATGTAGAGGTAATCATCAGAACAATCTAGTACTCCATAAGAAATAGAGTGGTGATTCAGTGGAATACATTAGGTAATCAACACATGGTACTTTATGCCACTGTTATACCAACCATGTTAGATAAACCCAAGGATCCAAGCTTTGGGGGAAAGAACTCACTATTTGACAAAAAACCTGCTAGTAAAACTGCAAAGTAGCATGGTATAAACTTTAATAGGCCATTTAATACTAGGGAGGGAGGAGAAAAATCTGAATTGTAAGATTAAAAAATATTGTAAAAATATATTTCTTCATGTAATTAAAAAATAAAAGAAAGGTATTTTTAATTGTATAAAACATAATAGACAAGCTTCCTAGAACAAAAATGCATTAATGTTATATAAAGAACCTTGAATTTTGAAGTCAAAATGGATTTAAAATTCTGGCCTTCAATATTATCACTAGGGTGAATTAGGTTAAATCATACTAATCTTTGGTATTCTTTCTCAGACATTCAGCTGTCACTCTGTCCTTTATTAGTTCAAAGGTGGAGAGCCCAAGTAGCTTTTATTGTTTTTCAAAAGGGAGAGCAAAATTAAAGCCAGCAGAGAAAACACTGGATTATCCATTTGATCAAAATCTGAGCTCTGACCACTGTCCCATGAGTTTTTGCATCAATGATAAACAATACTACAAACAAATAAATCCCAAAATTTATCGCAAAAAATGTTTACAAAAGTTCATTTGGAAAGACATCCTGTTTAATCTTTTCTACAAAATCCCAGATGATACTGCTTTTAAAACTCAAGTCAAAAATATATTCCTCAGAAGTGACTTTGACTTTGGCCTAGATGAAATATTGGGCAGACCATCTATCAATTAATTGATCTATAAGTCAACAAGCATTTATTACATGCTTCCTATGTTCCAGACACTGCCTTAGTGTTCTGAGAATACAAATGCATTGAATCTGCCAATTCTTACTTTCCAGAAACTTGAATTTTAATAAGTAAACACCAAATAACATATTAAATGGTATATAGAATAAAGATGCAAAGAATGAATAACTACAAAGAAATGAAATGAAAGGTAGCTCAGAATGGAAAAACCTAACATTTGGAGAAGACTGGGAAAGGCTTCGTGGAAAATATGGTGTTTGAGCTGCATTTCTTCTGACCTAGAGATAAAGAGAGAACACATTCTAGGCACAGAACACAGCAAATGAGGAAAACAGGAAAATTATCTAGTGGGTGCTCATACTTGGACAAGAACATGAATTATTAAAGCCACAAAATGAATCAGTTTTGGTCTAGACAATTTGTGTAGGAAGTAATTAAGGACATCATAAGTCCACCGAAGTAATGGCATATTCATATAACTCCCCTAACAAAATTAATAAAAATAGGTTGATAATATTTTCACTGTCAAAGGAAGATGGATATTGAAACAGATTGGCCCTGCATCTAAGAAGAACAAGAAATATAAAATAGGATAATAATTCTGATTGTTAGATGTGATGACTTATGTTCTCCAGATAGATGCTTAAAATCCTTTCACTTTTATAGTACAAGACCTGAACTTTAAGAAATCTTGACTGATTTATTGTAACTACCTTGCTTGCCTTTCATGGTCCAAACAGAACATGAAGAAGGGATGTAGCTTTCTTTGCTACTCTGTCATCATGTAGAGTTGCTATTTGCTCTGTCTTTCAGGTTCAAGGTGGGAAGGAGGGATAATGGAGGAAAGAAAAAGGACAGGATACTCTGTGAAATGAGAGATCGGGTGCTTTTTAGACTACATTTAACAGAAGTGATAGCCAGAGTGTATGTGAAGATTAAGTAAATGGAAGGAAGCATTTTTTAAATAGGCAGGAGCCAACTTTTTAAGCCAAGCTATCGAGTATTATTAATAGTTTAATAGTTTTCACTCTTGACACTGAGATTGTTGAAGTCTTTGCTCTTCACTGACAACACTTCTATCACAATTTAAAAACTTGGCAGATATTCAAGGAGGCTTAAACAGAAAACCTTTTGGTCAAATAGAGGGCAACTCTCTTAAAGGCTATTTTGTTTTCTTTCTTTAGATCTTATGAATAGTACCCAGTGCTCTACCACAAGTTCCTACAAATCTAAATGTGGACACACATACATACCTCACTTTGCAGGAGATTGTCTCCAGTCATCCACCAAGAATAAAAAAAAGTGTATCTTTTGACCACTACAACTGCTTCATGGAATGTTCCTGTAGGAGGCAGGTGCTGAAAGGACCATTTTATTGTCAAGAAAGGAGATGAAATTATTATAGAAAGCTGTTATTTTAGAAATGTGTTACTGGGAAAATAGCAAATGTTCCTCAAACTTGGTAACTGCCAAACTTGCCTTGCACTTAAAATGGTTGGTGAAATTTTATGAGGGTTGTGAAGGACATACATTTTTTTAAAGCTCAGGAGAAAATGAATGTTTTTGTTGTTGAAGAAATAAAATGAACTTCACCTTAGATAGCAAAACACATAAGAAGCATTAGAAAGACCCTATTTTCAAGAGGAAGCAATAGATCTATTTATCTGACTTGCTCAAGGGCTAAACTCTTAAGGGTGCTATGGGAACTTGATATTAGAATGGGAATAAATGAATAATATAAGGGCTATTTCACTGTGCTTCCTACTTTAACTAAGAAATAAAATCAAAGATTCTTTTAAATGGGGAAGTGAGGGTGGAGAAGAGTCATGAAGAACCAGAATATGAATTATATAAACTTGCATATTTTATGTAAATTTGGATTTAGTACCCATGAATTTTAGATCCATTTTCTGCCCCCCTCCAAATTAAGCTCCTTAATTCATTCACATTTAATGCATGCTTATTAAGTGAAGGCAATCAGGAAGTTATTCATCTATTATCTACCTGCCATGCCAGCTTTCAAAGGGCAACTGTCAAAAGTATAAATTGGTAGAGTGGTCTTTCTTCAGAGGATGTTAAATTTAGTGGACTGGCAAGCGAGGTGGCCTGCTTTTGCTGTTAATTGGGAAATTTGTTTAGACTTTCAGAATAGTTTAACTCATAGGAACCTCTGTGCTCCTCTGTCCCTGTCTCTCTCCATATCTATCTCTCTCTTCTGACTCCTTCTCTTTCTCCTCTTTCTCTGTGTGTGTGTGTGTGTGCGTTTTACTGATGCTGTTTGTAATTCATCACAGTAATTTCTGGATATACCTCATTCCTCTTTTCCTGTCCAGGATATCCATTTGGAACAAAGGGAAATAGTTTATTAAATGAAACTGACATACTTAACAAAATATAAAAATGTACACTCACCATTCTCTACCAATGATAGGAGAAAAGCATATTTCCCCCCATTTTCTCTGAGATTCATATGTCTCATTGTGGTGACATAGTAATTATTTTTCTTTATAGAG
>NW_025372222.1:0-3431 GCF_016433145.1 Gracilinanus agilis | reverse complement strand
CCTTCCTTCCTTCCTTCCTTCCTTCCTTCCTTCCTCTCTCTCTCTCCCTTCACTCATTCCTTCCTTCCCAAGGTCATATATCTAGGAAGTGGCAGAGGCAGCATTCAATCCTATGCCTTCCTGACTCCAAGTCTAGCACTCTACACAATGCAAAAATAAACTCTTTTGTATAGTATCCAAATTCTAACAAGGGGTGTTTGCACCTAGAAAGGTGGGGAGAGATGGAAACGGAAGTATTAACTATACCCTGAAATCACTTTAAGAAAATTGACCTGAAAAGTCTTTGAAAGAATCATTTGATTGTGCAAGGGTTCTTTGTCCTGCCTCACATATTGCATCTGAATCAGACAAGCTGATCTTATTAAAGATAATTGAAATGAGATTTTTAAAACTACATTTGTAAAGGTACTTCAGGAACAAACAATAAATTGAAGTGAAGCCAGGTCCCCAGATGTTTATTTAGGGTTGGTTTGCTTATTGCTGTTTTTAACTTTATTGAAGGCATTAGAAGATTACAAGTTAGACCCTTTTAAAGATGGTTGTTGTTGGGTTTTTTTCTTTTTTTAAGCCATAAGATTAGTTCTACTCTTGATTTAGCTTTTCTCAAGGATAGTGAGTCCAGAGTCATATTTAATAGCAGATAAGTGGTTAGAGTCCCAGAAGCAAAAGGATTAGCTAGTCAACTTTTTTTCTTTGTCAGCCATGCCTGATTATGGTTGAAGTTTTCATATCTGTCCATTTTGATGTCTCCCAGTAATTCTGAGAAGCTCTTATTTTACAGAATCATAAATTAGAGAGTGGCAAGGAACCACAGAAAGAATCAAAGGGCAACTAGGTGGCACTATGCATAGAGTGCTGGTCCTGGAAGTAGAAAAGTCATCTTTCTGAGTTCAAATCTGGCCTCAGACACTTAGGAGCTTTGTGATCCTAGGCAAGTCACTCTGTCTACCTCAGTTTCCTCATCTGTAAAATGAGCTGGAGAAGGAAACGGCAAACTACTCCAATATCTTTGCCAAGAAAATACCAAATGGAGTCGCAAATAATTGGACACAACTGAAATGGCTAAACAAGTCCAAAACACAGAGATAAAGAGAATTGCCCAAGATCACCGATCTTGTAAACAATAGATCTGCAATCTCTGTAAAACAGATTCTCCCCAACTTGAACGCAGTGCAGCTATTTTTTCCTACTATACCATATAGTTTCCCTACTTCATTATGTAAAGGCAGTGTCATGATAGATGACCAGTAAATGTTTCAGAATTATTTCATAAACTGTAGAAAGGAATAAACATTAAACTATGTGCCAGGCACTGTTCTAAGCTCTTTTTACATTTATTATCTGGGAGATAAAAACTATTATTGTTCCTATTTTATGACTGAGGAAACTGAAGATGACTGAGGTTAAGTAGCTTGCCCAGAGTCACTGGTAAGTATCTGGAGACAAATTTGAATTCCTATCTTCCCCACTCCCGGCTCAGCACTTTACCAAAAATAGGAAAGAGACCAGTAACTAATGGCATAGTTCCCTGAAAGAAAAGGAAAAAAAAACATAATGAGTACAAGAGTAATTTGAAAGTTATCCTGGATTGGCTCATATAATGGACAATGTTGAAGAGCCTATCTGCTATAAAACCTAAATAGATGAGGAATCATAGAGACTTCAGTAAACCGGGGGATGTGTACAGATCTAGCCATCTCCTAATTTATTTGTTAAACTTTTCTGTGGTTCCCTCTTGAACCTGGGAATTCTCTGAGTGTTATTAGAACTAGATTACTTTCTCCTTCCTCACCTTCCCATGCATTGTTAAACAATTTTAAATGTATGTTCAACCATCACCATACATCCAAGATATCTTATACATTAGAAAACATGGTCCTTTTTCTCTGAAAGAACTCAAATTCATCAGAAGGTAGATTATTTGTCAGAATAGTTCATTGTGAATCTTTGGTTTCGAGAAAAAGGAATAATCTACTGCCAGTCAATGACATAAATTTGTACAAGGGAAAGACAGTTCAGCCTCTATTTTCTACAATTCTGAGTCTCTCTGTTAGGCTGCTACAGAATCATAGAATCATGGGAACATAGGATCAGAAATTTAGAACTGAAAAGAAACTTTAAGACCATCTTGTTCAATCTCCTCATTTTATAGATGAGGAAACTGAGACCCTGAGAAGTTCATTAATTTTCTCCAGGTCACAGAACAAACAAATGAAAAAGGTAGGGTTTAAATGCCAACCCTCTGACTCCAAAACAAGTGTTCTTTCCATTGAACCATACTGTTCAGTTGTAATGACAAAGAAAACTATTTTTCTGATGTGGACACTGACACACAAAGGATGAAATGATTAAACAGGTGTCACTGAGCCTCGGTGCCATGGCAATTACTTTACCACAATCCAACCTGGATTTTATTAAACAAAAACTGTTACCTCCATCTCAGCCCCATTCTATATAAGAAAGATAAACAATATATGTGAAATTTTAAAGAAAGCACAAAATTAGTTGTGAATCTGACTAAGTTTTTGTTTTTAAGGGAAAAAATGCCATTAAAGTAGGAATTGAGTGAAAGATGGCTGGGGGGAAGGGAGGCAGGAAATCTAGATAAATTTTAAAACATTTGTTTAAACTATACAGATTTTCCTAGTAACTTTTAAAATAATGTGCATGATTAGTATTAATTACAGGGTATTTGACAAGGAACTCAGGAGTGGTGTTCAACATCTACTCTTCCTGGGGAGCTTACACTCAAAAGATGTTTTCCTTTAATATTTCCAATGTTTAACAGCTATGCTCTCTTTCAATATCCTTCTCTTCTGTCTTGTTCTAGTTCTTCAAACACTTGAAGGTCTATCATGTTGAACATAGATTAGGAACAACCTGGATCCTAGATTTCAATCTAGATATAACTTCAAAGCTCTTCCAGTACAACTCCTTCATTTTGCAGGTAAGTAAACTTAAAGGAAGGTCAATGACTTGCCTAAGGTCACAGGACATGTAGGTCCTGAGAAATCAACCGGTCCTCATCTTATAGGTGAGAAAACTGTAGCCTGTTCAAAGTTAAGATATGGAATAATTATTTGGTCAGTTCAAAGTGTTTCAAGTAACCCTTCAACTTCCCCCGCTTTCCTCCATCTAGACTAAAATGTTTTATCTCTTCAAATTCTTCAAATTCTCACATTAGTAAGTTTCATTGAGATTTAAATATTTTATTTTTGGGGGGTCTCTAAGAGTAGAATTGCTATGCCAGAAGAGCATAGATCACTCCATAGATAGATAGACAGAAATATAGGTTGATATATAGGGATAGATAGGTAGATATACAAAAGCAGAGATAGGATTTGTGGGGTAGGGGAAAAGAGGGGAGAGAGACAAAGAGACAGAGAGAGAGAGAGAGAGAGAGAGAGAGAGAGAGACAGAGAGAGAGACAG
>NW_025372221.1:2735-2846 GCF_016433145.1 Gracilinanus agilis | reverse complement strand
CTGGCAAGAAAATAACAGTTCAAAAGGCAGAATTTCACAATTAGAAACTGAGGCTCAGAAATCAAATGAATTGATATGCAAATTGAAGACCAGAAATGACCAGCTGGAAGC
>NW_025372221.1:0-2726 GCF_016433145.1 Gracilinanus agilis | reverse complement strand
ATGCAAATTGAAGACCAGAAATGACCAGCTGGAAGCTTTGAAGAACCAAACAGAACACATTCAAAAGGAAAACCAAAAGATTATAGCTGAAAATCAGTCTCTAAAGGCTAGAATTGGGCAATTAGAAAAAGATGCCCCCAAATCAGAAGAATTAATAAGCAAATTGGAGACCAAAATCAAAAGGCTGGAAAACAGGATAGACCAAATTGAAAAGGAAAATCAAAAGAATATAGCAGGAAACCAGTCTCTAAATACAAGAATTGGGCAAGTAGAAGCTAATGATCTCTCAAGACAGCAAGAAAAAATAAAGCAAAGTCAAAAGACTGATAAAATAGAATGAAACTTGAAATATCTCAATGAGAAAGTGACAGATCAAGAAAACAGGTCTATAAGAGATAATTTGAGAATCATTGGTCTTCCTGAAAAAGCAGAAATTAATATTAATTTGGACTCCATACTAAAGGAAATTATTGAGCAAAATTGCCCTGAAGTTCTACAACAAGAGGGCAATATAGACATTGAAAGGATCCATAGATCACCCTCTACACTAAATCCTGAAAAGACAACGCCCAGGAATATAATAGCCAAATTCAAAAGCTTCCACAAAAAGAAAAAAATTTACAAGAAGCCAGAAAGAGACAATTTAGATATCAAGGAGCACCAATCAGGATCACACAGGATCTGGCAGCCTCCACACTACAAGACCGCAAAGCTTGGAATATGATATTCAGAAAGGCAAAAGAACTGGGTCTACAACCAAGGATCACCTACCCATCAAAAATGACTATATACTTCCAGGGGAAAATTTGGGCATTCAACAAGATAGAAGATGTCCAAGTATTTTCACAGAAAAGACATGGAATAAATGGAAAGTTTGATATACAACCACAAAAATCAAGAGAAACATTAAAAGGCAAATAAGAAACAGATGGGAAAGAAAGAAAACACTTATTTTTAAATTTGCCTCTTTAAGGGTTTTGATAAGATCTAACTGTTTTTTTCCTATATGGAGAAATGTTATGTGTAATTCTTTGTAGTGAACTCTATTCACTATTATTGTATCCACTATTATAGTAATTAGAAGAATTATTCACAGGGAGAGGTTGGAGTACTAAATGGTTTAAAATGATATGAGGGGTGAGTAAGAGGGGGTTTAATAGTAGAGGACACTAAGAGAAACTTGAATGAATAAGAAAAATAGGATATTCTATTATACACAAAGAGGAAGGGGAGGGGATGAATACTATTATAAGAAGGAGAGAAAGAGAGCATTAAGAGGTAATATTTAAACCTTACTCTCAGTGTAATTAACCCTTAGAGGGAAGAGTAGCTATATCCATTGAGATATAGAACTCTATCTAACCCTACAGAGAAAGTCAGAAGGGATAAACCACGGGAAGCAGAGGAGTGGGGAGGTCAAAAAAGGGAGGGGAGGAGAAGGAGATGGAATTCATTAGGCCTTAAAAATAAAAAGAGGGGAATAAAAAGGGAGGGAGTAGAAACGGTAGTAAATCAAGGGAGGGGACAAGGGTTACTGGTTTAAAACAAATCAAAGGTTTAAAAGAAATAGCCTAAGAAGAAGGGGCAGAACTAAGAGAGGATACCAAAATGTTGGGGAATACACAGCTGATAATTATGACTCTGAATGTGAATGGGATGATTGGTTATACTAAATTAAAAAGCTTTTGTACAAACAAAAACAATGCAACCAATATCAGATATCAGAAGGTAAACAAATTGGGAAATTGGGAAAAAATCTTTATAACAAAAAACTCTGACAGGGGTCTAATTACTCAAATATATAAGGAGTTAAATCAATTGTATAAAAAAATCAAGCCATTCCCCAAGCTATAAATGGGCAAGGGACATGAATAGGCAATTTTCAGGTAAAGAATTCAAAAGTATCAATAAACACATGAGAAAGTGTTCTAAATCTCTAATAATTAGAGAAATGCCAATCAAAACAATGCTGAGGTATGACCTCACACATAGCAGTTTGGCTAAATGATAGTAGGGGAGAGTAATGAATGTTGGAAGGGATGTAGCCAAATTGGGACATTAATGCATTGCTGGTTGAGTTGTGAACTGATGCAACCATTCTGGATGGCAATTTGGAACTATGCTCAAAGGGCTATAAAAGATTGCTTGCCCTTTGAACCAGCCATACCATTGTTGGGTCTGTACCCCAAAGAGATCATAGATAAACAGACTTGTACGAAAATATTTATAGCTGTTTTTTTTGTGGTGGCAAAAAACTGGAAAACGAAGGTATGCCCTTCAATTGGGGAACGGCTTAACAAATTGTGGTATATGCTGGTGATGGAATATTATTGAGCTAATAGGAATAATAAACTGGAGGAATTCCATGTAAATTGCAAAGACTTCCAGGAATAGATGCAGAGTGAAAGGAGCAGAGCCAGAAGAACATTGTACACAGAGACCAATACACTATAAAATAGAATGTAATGGACTTCTCTACTAGCAGCAATGCAATGATCCATAACAATTCTGAGGGACTTATGAAAAGAACCCTACCTACATTCAGAGAAAGAACTACATGAGAGGAAACACAGAAGAAAAGCAACTGCTTGAACACATGGGTTGATGCGGATCTGATTGTGGATGTAGACCAAAACTACCACACCTATGCAACTCTCAACAATTTGGAAATAAGTCTCGATCTATGACACATGTTAAAACCGGGGGAGATGTGCATTGGCTATTGG
>NW_025372220.1:0-1450 GCF_016433145.1 Gracilinanus agilis | reverse complement strand
GCCTAGAGACAAGAGGTCCTAGGTTCAAACCCGGCCTCAGCCACTTCCCAGCTGTGTGACCCTGGGCAAGTCACTTGACCCCCATTGCCCACCCTTACCACTCTTCCACCTATGAGAAAATACACCGAAGTACAAGGGTTTAAAAAAAAGTGGCACATTTGTTTGTTTGTTGATTACTGTCTATGAACTATTATGTTCAATATAAATAATTAGCATTTTAGAGGTTGTTTTCCTCCCCTAAAATCCCTTGATAGGTGTGAAAGTGAGGCTGGGCTTTCCAAAGTCTGGGAGCGAAAGCTCTGGCAGGGGCTATAAGGTTGGGAAGGGTTTAAGTAGGACTCTAGCTGCAATTTGAGGATTATTATCAAACACCTAGAGTGTAAGCAAGTAAAGGACACAGTGTATAGAGTGCTTGACGTGGGGTTAGGAAGGTTTGAGTTTAAATTCTGCCTTAGACATTTGTTAACTGTCTGACTCTGGACAAGATACTTCCATCTGTAAAATGGGATAATAGTGCCTGCCTTAAAGGGGTGTTGTGGAGATCAAATGAAAAAACATATATAAAGGGCTTTTCAACTTTAAAATGATGTATAAATACTAGTTGTAATGATATGTCGGGCATTGGAGGAAGGAAGAACAGAAAGGGAAGTGAACATGCATTTATTAAACACCTCCTAAAAGCTAAACTATATCCTAAGGGCAGCTAGGTGGCATAGTGGGTAGAGTACCAGGACTGGAGTCAAGAAAACCTGAGTTCAAATCTTGTCGGAGACATTTACTAGCTGTGTGATCCTGGGCAAGTCACTTAACCCTGTTTGCCTCAGTTTCCTCTGTATAAATGGAGATTTTGAACCTTTGGATTTCATCCTCCAGAAGTCCCTTAGTATTTTCCAAAATTCCTTTGTTGTGTGGTCATGTTTGTGTAAGTTCTCCGCCTCTCTTCCTCTCTTCTTCATGAGCATGGCTGGAGTTAGTTTAGCACCTTTTCACTCTAGTTTTTATGTTAGTTTAATATTAATAAAACTGTATAAAATATAATATTTTAGTTCTTGTGTATTAATTTTTTTGCAATGTATATTTTTATTAGACATTTATTAATATTCATTTTTAATCTGTTTACATACTTTATGCCCTTACTTTCCNCTGTTTACATACTTTATGCCCCTACTTTCCCCTTCACCCCCTGCTCTCCCCCCACCCATGGCCAACGCACATTTCCACTGGTTGTAACATAGGTCCTTGTTCAGGGTCTATTTCCCATTCATGTCCGCCTCAGCCCATGCATTCAAGCAATTGTTTATCTTATATGTTTCCTCTCCTGCAGTCCTTCCTCTGAATGTGGGTAGCATCTTTACCATAAATCCCTCAGAGCTGTCTTGTGTCATTGCATTGCTGCTGGTACAGGAGCCCATTACATTTGATTCTACCACAGTATATCAGTCTCTGTGTA
>NW_025372219.1:0-11232 GCF_016433145.1 Gracilinanus agilis | reverse complement strand
TATATTAACAAATTAGAGAAGGCAAAGATCAATGAACTGGGCATGCAAATTAAAAAATTAGAAAGGGAACAAATTAAAAATCCCCAGCTAAATACCAAATTGGAGATTATAAAAATTAAAGGAGAAATCAATAAAATTGAAAGTAAAAGAATTATTAAATTAATAAATAAGACTAGAAGCTGGTACTTTAAAAAAAAGATAAAACACACTAAGCACTCGTCAATCTAATTAAAAAAAGGAAAGAAGAAAACCAAAGTGACAGTATCAAAGATGAAAAGGGAGACCTCACCTCTAATGAAGAGGAAATCAAGGCAACCATTAAAAATGATTTTGCACAATTACATGGCAATAAATATAGCAATCTAGGTGAGATGGATGAATATTTATAAAAATATAAATTGCTTAGATTAACAGGAGAAGAAATAGAATACTTAAATAATTCCATATCAGAAAAAGAAATTGAAGAAGCCATCAAAGAACTCCCTAAGAAAAAATCCCCAGGACCAGATGGATTCACAAGTGAATTCTATCAAACCTTTAAAGAAAAACTAATTCCAATACTATACAAACTATTTGACATAATAAGTAAAGAAGGAGTTCTACCAAACTCCTTTTATGATACAAATATGGTACTGATCTCAAAGCCAGGTAGATCAAAAACAGAGAAAGAAAACTACAGACCAATTTCCTCAATGAACATATATGTAAAAATCTTAAACAGAATACTAGCAAAGAGACTCCAGCAAGTGATCATGAGGGTTATTCATTACGATTAGGTGGGATTTGTACCAGGAATGCAAGGATGGTTCAACATCAGGAAAACCATTCACATAATTGACCATATCAACAAGCAAACCAACAAAAACCACATGATTATCTCAATAGATTATGAAAAAGCCTTTGACAAAATACAACATCCATTCCTATTGAAAACACTAGAAAGTATAGGAATAGAAGGATTTTTCCTAAAAATAATAAACAGTATATATCTAAAACCATCAACAAGCATCATATGCAAAGGGTATAAATTAGAAGCCTTCCCAATAAGATCAGGTGTGAAACAAGGATGCCCACTATCGCCTCTATTATTTAACATTGTACTAGAAACACTAGCAATAGCAATTAGAGAAGAAAAAGAAACTAAAGGTATTAAAATAGGCAATGAGGAGACTAAGCTATCACTCTTGGCANTCTAAAACCATCAACAAGCATCATATGCAAAGGGTATAAATTAGAAGCCTTCCCAATAAGATCAGGTGTGAAACAAGGATGCCCACTATCGCCTCTATTATTTAACATTGTACTAGAAACACTAGCGGTAGCAATTAGAGAAGAAAAAGAAACTAAAGGTATTAAAATAGGCAATGAGGAGACTAAGCTATCACTCTTTGCAGATTATATGACAGTCTACTTAAAAAATCCTAGAGAATCTACTAAAAAGCTAATAGAAATAATCAACAACTTTAGCAAAGTCACAGGATACAAAATAAATGCACATATATCATCAGCATTTCTATATATCTCCAACACATCACAGCAGCAAGAGGTAGAAAGAAAAACACCATTTGAAATCACCCTTGACAATATAAAATACTTAGGAATCTATCTACCAAAACAAACACCGGAATTATACAAACACAACTACAAAACACTTTCCAAACAATTAAAACTAGATCTAAACAATTGGAAAAACATTCATTGCCTGTGGATAGGATGAGCTAACATAATAAAAATCACCATTCTACCCATATTAATTTACCTATTTAGTGCCATACCTATCAAACTACCGAGAAACATTTTTTATAGAATTAGAAAAAACTGTAAGAAAGCTCATTTGGAAGAACAAAAGATCAAGAATTTCAAGGGAAATTATGAAAAAAAAAAACATGAAGGAAGGTGGCCTAGTAGTACCAGACATTAAACTATACTATAAAGCAGTGGTCATCAAAACAATATGGTACTGGCTAAGAGACAGAAGGGAGGATCAGTGGAATAGACTTGGGGTAAGTGACATCAGCAAGACAGTGTATGATAAACCCAAAGAGCCCAACTTTTGGGACAAAAATCCACTATTTGACAAAATCTGCTGGGAAAATTGGAAAACGATATGGGAGAGATTAGGTTTAGATCAACATCTCACACCCTACACCAATATAAATTTCAGAGTGGGTGAATGACTTGAATATAAAGAAGGAAACTATAAGAAAATTAGGTGAACACAGAATAGTATACTTGTCGGATCTCTGGGAAAGGAAAGATTTTAAAACCAAGCAAGGGTTAGAAAATATTACAAAATGTAAAATAAATAATTTTGATTATATTAAATTAAAAAGGTTTTGTACAAACAAAACAATGCAACCAAAGTCAGAAGGGAAACAACAAACTGGGGAAAAATCTTTATAACAAAAAACTCAGATAAAGATCTAATTACTCAAATATACAAGAAGCTAAATCAATTGTACAAAAAAAAACAAGCCATCTCCCAATTGACAAATGGGCAAGGGCCATGAATAGGCAATTTTCAGATAAAGAAATCAAAACTATCAAAAAGCACATGAGAAAGTGTTCTAAATCTCTAATAATTAGAGAAATGCAAATCAAAACAACTCTGAGGTATCACCTCACACCTAGCAGATTGGCTAAAATGACAGCAGGGGAGAGTAATGAATGTTGGAGGGGATGTGGCAAAATTGGGACATTAATGCATTGCTGGTAGAGTTGTGAATTGATCCAACCATTCTGGATGGCAATTTGGAATTATGCCCAAAGAGTGATAAAAGAATGCCTGCCCTTTGATCCAGCCATACCATTGTTTGGTTTGTACCCCAAAGAGATCATAGATAAACAGACTTGTACAAAAATATTTATAGCTGCGCTCTTTGTGGTGGCAAAAAAATGGAAAGCGAGGGTATGCCCTTCAATTGGGGAATGGCTGAACAAATTGTGGTACATGTTAGTGATGGAATATTATTGTGCTCAAAGGGACAATAAACTGGAGGAATTCCATGTGAACTGGAAAGACCTCCAGGAATTGATGCAGAGTGAAAGGAGTAGAGCCAGAAGAGCATTGTATACAGAGACTGATATGATACACTGTGGTAAAATTGAACGTAATGGACTTCTGTACTGGCAGCAATGCAATGACCCAGGACAATTCTGAGGGATTTATGGAAAAGAATGCTACTCACATTCAGAGGAAGAACTGGAGGAGTGGAAATACAGAAGAAAAAGAACCACTTGAACACATGGGTTGATGGCGGCATGGTTGGGGATGTAGACACTAAATGACCACACCAATGTAACTATCAATAATATGTAAATAAGTCTTGATTGATCACACATGTTAAAACCAGTGGAAATGCGAGTTGGATTTGGGGGGTGTGAAGGGGGGGCGTGAAGGGGAAAGTAAAAACAAGAATCATGTAACCATGGAAAATGTTTCTAAAAAAATAAAATATTAAAATAGAAAGAAGTATTTGAGGTCAGATTTGAACTTAGGAAAATGTGTCTTCCTGACTCCAGTCCAGGCTGGCACTTAAGTGCTCACAGAGAAGGTGAGTGAGTGTGAAAGCTGGGATTTGAATCCAAGACTTTTGATTATTCATTGAGTGACATTTTTATTGTATTTTCCACCCTAATTCTCCTAACTGAGCTTTTTATATGTGCATACACACCCTTCCTTGCAACAGATACACTCAAGTGGTTCCTATTCTTTCTATGGAAGCCACTAAACCAAAACCAAAATAAATGGGAAGTCCAAGAATTGCATAGAACCATAAAACTTCAAGCTGGAAGGGACTTAGGGATCATCTAGTTCATTTTCCTTAATTCACAAATGAGGAATTCACATTGAGTAAAATGGTTGACATCCTACCTTCAGAGAACATGTTGGGAAAGTGGGGAAAGGTCCTAGAGAAGGAGGGAAAAGGTATAGAGAGAAGAGTTGACCAAGTATTGCAGATAACCTGGATCTATTTCACAAGTTTTCTCAAGACCTGGACCTGGGATGGAATCTCCTTCTGGGCATCTTTCAAAATCGGATGGATCGTCATATCTGCTGGGAAGAGGTTAAGGGTGGTGCTCTCTGAATGGGGGGGGGGGCAATGAATGATCCTGGGACATAGGATGGAAGGACTTGAAGTGTGAAAGGTCACTTGAGGTCACTGGCTCCAATATAGTCACTTTTTATAGATGAAGGCAGTAGTATTTAGTGTTAAGTACCTCCACCCAGGTCCACAAGGTTGCAGATTAAGTGGTGCCAGAGCTGAGGTGAGTGACTGCTTCTCAGAGACATTGCAGAGAGGATTTTTGCTCAGAGATGTGTTGGAATAGACTGTCTCTGAGAGCCCTTCCAACTCTTAGATTCAGCAATTCTTTATTCTACTGTAATTGGGCAAATCAGATTAGTTTTGTCAAGGCAGCCTCTTGTGGTAGAGATAATGTGTGATTTTTTATTAGAGCTATTTGTTTGCATCCTAGTTCTTCCACACATGGCACAGAATCCACATGTTCCTTGCATGACTTTGGGTAAGTCACTTCACTTCTATGCATCTTAGTGATCCCATCTGTAAAATGAATGGTTTGGACCTCAAGTCCTGTTCACCTTGAAATCCTCTGAGTCCAGTTTATTTTCTCTAGGGTCAGCAGAGGGAGCTCTGGTTCCATTTTAATCCTATAATTTTTTTTTTAAATACAAAGGAAAATACTCTAATTCTTTCTATTTTTACCAGAGAATTTTTTTTTGTTAAAAAAAAAAAGACCTTTATATGTGCCATGGGGAGATAATTAGGGTATGTAAAACAGCTGATACAGTAATTAATAAGAACAGTGACTGAAGGCCTTTGAATAATTTTACTGCAAAACTTCAGGACTGTAATTGATCTCGCTGTTTAAGAAGCTCCAAAAATCCACAGCAATGAAAGGGAATATTTTTATTCCTGTGGACAAAGGGCAAAAGCAGGGAAACCTAGATCTGCTTTTCTTAGCATCGAATGAAAAGGCTTTTGACTAAGCAGCTCTAAGTTGAGAATGAGATGAGCTTGGAAGAGATTCCCTCAGATGTTGCCCTCAGATTCTCTCTCTGACACATGAGAAGGATTGGAATAGGAACACAGATCGGGAAAGGACCTCAGAGGCTATTTGACTTACCCTCCTCATTTCCAAATGAGAAAACTGAAGTCTGGGGGCAAGCTCTGAATTCAGGCTCTTTGAATTCTGAGTCAGTGCTCTTTCCCCTGTATTCACTTTCGCTTGACAAGGGCACCTCGCACTCTTTCAAAACCAGGTATTCAATAACTGAAGGGACCAATGGGATTTGGACAGCTATAAAACTTAGTTCCAATAATAGCCAGGTGAAACAGGTCAGACTATGGCCAGTGGCTTGTGCAATGTCTCCTCTTAATTTCTAACTCATCCAAAACTGATTATATTTCCAGAGACTTGCCAGCAGGAATCTGGGGGTGTCTATGCAGGAATTCTTAGATAAGGACTAAGACAGACTATTATCCTAGATGGGAGAATGTCTATTTAAAACGACACAGAAGTGATATCCATTGGGGATACACGTTTGTCCCATTGAACCCTCTTTTTGTAGTCTGAATAATTTTTCAATGCCACATAGTAGTACAATTCTTTGTTTTATTATGAATACACACACACATTTTCAAGTATTAATAAAAGATTTTGTTTTTTTATAAAGTGATATGTCTGTTGCTTTCAGTATCAAAAATTGAAATGACTTAACGAACTGAGATGACCATGTCATTTCATTTTATTTTTGGTGTGTAAATTAAATATCTAGGGGACCTCTAACCCAGACCAATCCTGGAAAGATTCAACATAGGGATCATAGTCACGTGTCTGGGCTACCAGCAGGACCAGACAAAGCTCCTGAAGGATTCAGGGGAGGAGCTTAGATGAGGTTTGGAAAAGCAGCATGGGAAGCTCCATGCTTTCTTGACTCCCCCTGCCCTCTCTCTCTTCCTCTGTTCTCTCTCTTCCTCTGTTCTCTCTCTTCTTCTCTGTTCTCTCTTTCTCTGTCCTCTCTTTCTCTTCCTTTTTCTCAGTCTCTCTATTCTCTCTCTCTTTTTCTGCTGTCTTTCTCTCTCTGTCTCTCTTTCTCTCTCTGTCTCTGTCTCTCTCTCCTGTCTCTGTCTCTGTCTCTGTCTCTCTCTCCTGTCTCTGTCTCTGTCTCTCTCTGTCTCTCTCTCTCTGTCTCTCTCTCTCTCTCTCTGTCTGTCTCTGTCTCTGTCTCTGTCTCTGTCTCTGTCTCTGTCTCTGTCTCTGTCTCTCTCTGTCTGTCTCTCTCTCTCCCCTCTGTCTTTGTCTGTCTCTCTGTCTCTCTATCTCTTTCTCTGGTCTCTCTCTTTCTCAACTTTCTCTCTGTCTCTGTCTCTCATCTGCCTAGTGACAGGAAGGAACTGCACCAGGCTGGAATCTGGGACCTGATCTTACTTTAAGTTAGAAAGTTTAGAAACCTTATTTCTCTCTTTTTTTTTCCTTCACAAATATATACTTATAAATTTAATATAAAGTTTCTAAGCTTAATTTTTATTTGTAATACTGGACTGAATCAAGAGTAGTCAGTCTCAAACTTGGCTGCTTTGTGGCCTTGAGTGAGTTGTTTCATTTGACTACACATTTCTTTTTCCTTGTGCTAAGAATAAATATAGTTTACCTACCTCCTATAGATCTTGGAGGGCCTGGAGTCAGGAAGACTCATCTTCCTGAGTTCAAATCTGATCTCAGACACTTATTATATTACCCTGGTGTTACGATTAAAAATGACATAGACATATAAGAGGAATTAATATTTTAATAGCCATGGTTTTGTTGGTGAAATATCTATGACCACGCTTGACAATCTTTTAAATTTACCGCTGGTGCCCATCCTCTTTCTCTCCTTCGCCAGCCAGCTAACCAGGAAACCCAAGAGACTGTCTCAACTCCGCCCTCCAAATTTAAGCTCCCCATACGTGGGGATGTCAGACATCCCCATGCCCCAAACCGGAAACCCATTGGAATCATGGGAAATGTAGTCTCAAAGCCCCCACGTGTCCATAGGGAGTCTGCTAGACACTTCCAAATAGCACTTCCCTGAATTCAAAACAAACACTTGGCAAGTCATTTCACTCTGTTTGCCTCAGTTCCCTCATCTGTAAAATAAGCTGACAAATCATTCCAGTATCTTTGCCAAGAAAACCCCAAATAGAGTCATGAAGAATTGGACATGACTAAAAACAATTGAGCAACAATAATGGATCTGGGAAAAATAATGTTTGTGTAAATGATCTGAGTTAGCATCCATTTATATTCATAGCTCAGGGCAGCTGGGTAGCTCAGTGGATTGAGAGCCAGGCCTAGAGACAGGAGGTCCTAGGTTCAAATCCGGCCTCAGACACTTCCCAGCTGTGTGACCCTGGGCAAGTCACTTGACCCCCATTGCCTAGCCCTTACCACTCTTCTGCCTTGGAGCCAATACACAGTATTGACTCCAAGATGGAAGGTAAGGGTTTAAAAAAAAATAAATTCATACCTCATGAGTTTCCATTGATGTATAGTATGTATCAGGTGACCAGAGGACAAGCTAATTCAAAGAAAATACATTTAATTAAATAGCATGACAAGAGAAGATTCCTTCTATATGCACAATGTAAGTTCACCCATAGGTTACCACACCATGAGTGAGCTGGACTTGCACGAATTAACTAGTGAGTGTTTACATATGGACTCAAGAAAAGCACATGCCAGGAACATATGTTGTTAGGACCACATAGGAGGACACTCATATAGGAGCACGTATAGTCAGATAGCATGCATGAGAAGGCTCACATCAAGAACTCCCGTGGCCAGCACAGACATATACGGAATGCGTGTGGCCCAGACAGCCTCTACTTCAGTGGCATAGGGATGTTGATGCCCACTGCTTGGGCAGGAGAGGTACTCGGTGCTGCTGTCTTCTGGGACTTCTCTTCACTCTTCACAAGGTGCATTGCTATGGGTTGCTCCAGTGGTCTCATCACTGGGAGGCATTGCTGCCTGCTACTAGTTTCTGGGATTCATCTCTTTGGGGCCACCTACTGGCATTTCAGATCTTACCTGCTGGGCTGCTAGGAACCAGCGACTAGAAAGTCTTTCTGTGTATATGGTCAAGCTGACAACTCTTTGGCTACAGGAAAAGACAAGTCCACAGAACTAAATCTGGAAGATTGCTCTTGGCTAAGATTTTCTTTTAACCCTCAAAGGCTAAAGTAGACTTAAACAGCAGTGTCCCAGACAACTATCCAATTTAGGTTTAGGAATTCCCCCCCATCCCTTCTGGTTTGGCATAGGAAATAAATTTGAGCCAGAACAAAAGCTAGACTAAAGAGGTGTGATAATGGTCACATCCTCCTAGTCTGTAAAGGAAAAGGTTGCTTTTCTTATGTATGTCTATGTAAGTAAAGCAAGTCTCTAGCCTAACCACCTCTTCTCCAACACCTCCCTCCAGATCTTTAACTCTTGTGGTTCTAATTATCTTCACACATTATTCCATGACTCAAAAGCAGTCAGCACTTATGATGTTTCTTTAATTATTCACTCAAAAAGCATTTATTAAATGCATAGTATGTGTCAGGCAATAGGGATATACTAGTGGGCCCAGAAAAGGCCTACTAGAGAGGTAAATTTTGAGAATAGATTTGAAGAAATCCAGGAAAATTCAGAAATAGATTTGAAAAAGGAGAGACAGAGACAAGGAATATTTCAGGAACGGGTGTAGAATAAAGGAAGTAAAGAAAGATTGGAAAGAAAGGGGAGGAAGTATCTAGGTTGTCGAGGGCTTTTAATGCTAAAAGAACATTTTACTTGATCCTGGAGGTAATAGGGAACCACCAGGGGGGTTTTGAGCTTATTCCAAATGCCTGGATTGTTCTCCAAGTTCTTTCACCCTAGACAGTCACCAAGTCATCAACTGTCCTACACATCCTTTAAAATTCAGCTCGAATGGCCTCACCTCCATTAAGTTTTTCCATATCTTTCTCCTTACCTTACACCCTAATCTTTCCTTACTTTAATTTTGCAAAGCCCCTTGCCCTCCTTTTAGATACTGTTATAGTATTTATCTATATTTATTTATATTTATATTTATTTATAGTATTTATTTATCTCTAGGAAGAAGATGGAGACCAACTTGAGTGACAACAGACAGTTATAGAATGTAGAATTTACCCAGATGGCATGAGCCAGGGGCAAAAGACAGTTGCTGCCACCGCTATAAAAACCCATGGGCTGAGCCTTTCAGGGTCTCATTCTTGAGAAGGGTTCTGGGTGGTGCGTGGGTAGGCCTATAGACCTGCATCACTAGCACCTGTATCCTATTGCCTCAAGTATCAATTCCCCTGTTGCTGAATAGGGCTGAGAGATATACAGCTAACATCTATCATCAAGAAGAATATCACAGGGGGCATCTAGGTAGCTCAGTGGAGTGAGAGCCAGGCCTAGAGACAGGAGGTCCTAGGTTCAAATCCGGCCTCAGACACTTCCCAGCTGTGTGACCCTGGGCAAGTCACTTGACCCCCATTGCCTACCCTTACCAATCTTCCACCTATAAGTCAATACACAGAAGTTAAGGGTTTAAAAAAAAAGGAAAAGAAAAAAAAAGAGGAATATCACAAACCCTCATTCACCTGGTCAAGGCCATAGCCGGGCCTGACCAGGGCCTGAGAGGGGGAGAAACCTCTCCAGCCAGCTGCCAACTTGATTAGTGATTGATTAGCCAACTCTAGCACCCATAGCTTAGCATAGCCATCCCCAGCACCATTTTCCTTATCCTGGATCCTACCCCTTTGAGTTTATTAGGATTAAATCTTTGAACTAATTTCAGTGAAGACTGGTGTCATTCTAAAGAGCAATTTAATAGCTACATCTAAGGGGAAACGGAATATTTGTTTAAATCGCAGTCAAGAGCGTTATCCAACCTTATTACCAATTATTCTCACTATAAACCCTTACCTATTAACCTAACCCCAAGCCAAGTAACCAGAGGAGCTGTGTGGATCAATATACAGCTTCTCCCTTAATCACCTTGGCTTGGGCACTGTAGGTGGGGTCAGGTGCTCGGCTGAGACAAACATTCGTAAGCCCTGGTGGTTACCAGCACACCTTGGTGGCCATTCAGGCATCCCGTTCCTCATTCAGCTTAGATCCATATACCATCTAAGGATCTTGGGCCATCTTCATCAGGCCTAACCCACAGAAGCACCTACAATCATAACAATACTTAAGGGGTTCTACCTTTGGATTATGATAATTTGGATGATTATCTTATTTCGTTTTCTAAAATGTAAACTCCAGTTGGGCAGGAACTATATCTTGTAATATCATAAGCCTCAGACCAACTGAGCCACTGGAAAATCCATGATAAGTGCTCAGCAAAAAGTTGCTGAAAGAAAAAAATAAAGGGATAAGAAAACAAAATGGTAGACAAGATTTCCTAGCATGGTAACAGCTAATGGAATAAAAAAAACAAAACATAAATATTAGATATTGTACTGTCATGTCCAACTCTCCGTGACTCCAAAGAAAAGAAAGCAAAAAGAAAGAAAAAAATGTTACAAATAAATTGTCATCCTTTTGGTAATATGGCTTCTAGTCTTTCCAAAATATTTCTGCAATCTTAGGGGAAAATTTGAGGTTTTTTGTAGGCCTATGTCTTTTGATGATGTTATAATCCTTCCATTTCCTCTGACCAGTTCTACAAATCTGTCTCTCTCATCTAATCTTGACTTGCCAGTGCTCTCCACAGCCCAACTCTCTTTTTCATCTACTTAGCAAATTTCCCTTTCATTGATCACCATTTTTCTCAATTTGACTAATCTTGGTGGAGAAATGACAGTTGACACCTCTTATTTAATGATGTTTCTTTTCTTTTCCCTTCTGCCAGGAACTGACAACTGACAAGAGCTGGGAGGGTGACTTATGATCTTCCCTTTGTTGACTCAGTGTGGACCCTTGGTTCCCAGACCCCATTCGATTACCATGCAAATGAACCTGTCTATGGTCTCTTTCTAAGTGTTGGATACTTCCTCTTTTCCCCCACCTGCTTCCTTCAATTTGTATATTGCTAGGCAGGGACAGATTAAGGGAATAGACTGAATAAAGGCCCAGGACTCCCACAAAAAGACAGGAAAGCCACCCTGATCTCTGGAAGCACCCACATAAGCATTTCTAGTGTTAAGAAGTTTGTGTGTGTGC
>NW_025372218.1:0-10220 GCF_016433145.1 Gracilinanus agilis | reverse complement strand
GCAAATACCTGGAATTCTTCAATTTTGTTGAATGCCCATACTTTCCCCTGGAAATATATAGTCAATTTTGATGGGTAGTTGATCCGTGGTTGCAGGCCCAGCTCTCTTGCCTTTCTGAATATCGTATTCCAAGCCTTACGGTCTTTTAGCGTGGAGGCTGCCAGATCCTGTGTGATCCTGATTGGTGCTCCTTGATATTTGAATTGTCTCTTTCTGGCTTCTTGTAAGATTTTTTCTTTTGCTTGAAAGCTTTTGAATTTGGCAATAATATTTCTAACCGTTTTCTTCTCTGGATCGAATGTAGTGGGTGTTCTATGAATCCTTTCGATATCTATATTGCCCTCTTGTTGTAGAACTTCAGGGCAATTTTGCTGAATAATTTCTTTTAGTATGTAGTCCAGGTTTCTATTAATTTCTGGTTTTTCTGGAAGACCAATTATTCTTAAATTGTCTCTTCTAGACCGGTTTTCTTGGTCTGTCACTCTCTCATTGAGATATTTCATGTTTCCTTCTATTTTTTCAGTCTTTTGACTTTGTTTTATTTGTTCTTGTTGTCTTGAGAGATCATTAGCTTCTACTTGCTCAATTCTAGCCTTTTGGGATTGATTTTCGGCTATAATCTTTCGGTTTTCGGCCATAATCTTCTGGTATTCCTTTTCAATCTGGTCATTTCTGGTGTTCAATTGCAAGATTCTACCTTTTAAACAGTTATTTTCTTGCCAGATCTCTTCCATTTTCCTCAAAACCTCAGTTTTGAACTCTTCCATAGCTTGTGAGGAGTTTTCCTTATTTGAGGAGGGTCCGGATACTTGTTTGTTCTCCTCCTTTGTTTGCTCGGTTGTCTGGATTTTCTCTGTGTAAAAGTTGTCGAGTGTTAAAGGCTTCTTTTTCTTGTTGTTATTCTTTCTCTTCTGAGCTTCCTGAGACTGGGTAGCCATCATTAGCCCAAAAGCTTCTCAGGTTTATCCTCGCGCTCAGGGTCTGTCCTCGGTCTATTGGCTCCTGAGGTCTGAGTTCTGGTTTTTTCCAAGGTCAAGCCCCCTGGTGGATCCCCTTGCTTGATCCTCTGCACGAGGTTCCTTTACAAGTCTCAGGGCGCTGCTTCCACAGTCGTATACCCGTCTGCACTGGTTCCCCACTCAGGTTTTCAGAGCTTTAATTCCTGGCTGTGTCTGCCTCCACCCACGCCTCCAACTGTGCCTGTGCTCTCAGCCCACGCTCTGCGCCCAGCGTCCACTCTCTGCTCCCGCGCTCAGATTTCGCGTGCGTTCTTTGGCTTATTGGCGTCCTTAATCTTGCTGCTCTCAGGAACATGCCCCGGAGCTGCCAATGACTCGATGGGTGCCCCAAACTTGCTCTATTTCTTTTTAGCTGGCTTTGGCACTATAGATGTTGTGTGTGGAGGGGTTTGGGGTGGGGTGGTTGCTCAGCCCGCGATTTAGTGAGAGCTGTTTCACCCCTTTATAGCATGGAAATGCCTCGATTCCACGTACCTTCCACGCTGTGCCCTGTTGTGGGGTTCNTTCCACGTACCTTCCACGCTGTGCCCTGTTGTGGGGTTCCTCTGTTCGTCTGGACTTGTTTTTATGTCCCCTTGAGGAGTTTTGTGTGTTTTGGTCAGGAGAGGTTAAGAGCTGCTTCTTACTCTGCCGCCATCTTAACCCGGAACCCTAAATGGAGATTTTGAACTCTTGGACTTCATCCCCCAGAAGTCCCTTCATGGTTGCCATAATGTGAAGATTAAAATTAATATGCAAAAGCTATTATATTTTATAAAGTTTTTATTAATAATAAACTAACATAAAAAAGTAGAGTGAAAAGGTGCTAAACTAACTTCAGCCACTCTCATGAAGGAGAGAGAGAGAGAGAGAGAGAGAGAGAGAGAGAGAGAGAGAGAGAGAGAGAGAGAGAGGCAGAGCCTCAGAACTTACACAAATGTGACCATGGAATGTGGTAGAGAGATTAAAAGCAATTTTGGGCAATACTAAGGGACTACTAGGGAATTAAGTTCAAGGGTTCAAAATCTCCATTTATACACCAGGGTCACACAGCTAGCAAGTGTCTGAGGTCACTAAGAATGATTTTTAGATTGGAAAAGGCAGACTAAAAATGGTGGCTAATGGGGAGGTGCTATGCAAAATAGGTAAGGAGTCATTGTTCGTGCTACATTCAGGTGCCCAGAAACTGAAAGAACTAGCTGTCTGATCTGAAATATAACATAGAGGTCAACTAGTCTAAATTCCTTATTTAAATGAAGAAGAAAATGAGGACCAGAGATTGCCTAAAATCATACAGGTCAGTAAATCAATAAACATACATTAAGCACCAACTATATTCCAGGCACTCTAGTAAGTGTTGATAATACAAACAAAAGCAAAAGACAGTCCCTGCTCTCTAAGAGTTCTTTTGACCCTCTGACCTTTGAACTTCCAACCTCAAATGACAAATCTAATACTCTTTCTGCTATGGTTTAGACTTCCAGAAAAATAAATTTATTCTTTAAAATGTACTCATTGGGGCAGCTAGGTAGCTCAGTAAATAATCAGGCCTAGAGGTGGGAGATCCTGGGTTCAATTCTGACCTTGGATACTTCCTAACTGTGTGACCCTGGGCAAGTCACATAACCCCAGTTGCCTAGTGTAACATGCATGACCTTAAGTGGGGTGAACTGCCTCACAGAATTCCACAGTACCCCCCAGAACTCTAGGAGAGGGGGCAGTTGGGGTAGTTAAGAATGTGGGTATAAAAGCAGGACACCCAGCTTGGCAAGGAGACTCTTTGGGGGAGCGGGGGGCTTGAGAGGAGCGGGATTTTACTTTTCTGCTAGCTTAGCTCTGACCTCTAGGAGCAGGGTGAATCTTTGCTGTTTAATCCATACAAACTAAACCAGGCTGTGAGCACTGTGAAAATATCTATAGGCAGTATCCCAACTAATCTCTAAACAATATAAATCTAAAATCAAGGTTACCTTCACCATCTTAACTAGATAACATTAGATTTAAGAGAAAGTTTAGTTTATAAGGAAGTTAGGGGAATAAGTTATTCAGAGGCATTCTCCTCTGGGGGAATACAGAAATTCAGTATATTTCTGTCAATATACTGAAGATACTAGATAGTTTTACCTCACTCTCCATCCAAGAAATTATCCCTCCTTCCTTGTTTTCCTGAATTAATAAATCCTTTCCCTTGTTCAATTTGTGGGTTGTGTGAAGTTATATTTATAGGCATTATCAAACCAATCCATACATTACCAAAGCCAAATCTTCATCCAGGCAAGCTCTGAGCATAGCTGTGGTCCAGAGGGCAAGGCAGCTGTTTGAAGTCATCCTGAGCACTTTATCTACCTGGGGCATTGGGAATAATCTTCCTACAATGGAAGCTGCTAATTTCTGTGGGATAATTCCCTATTTGTCAGCCAATTTAGCTTCCATTCTGGTCTACAAGGGTTTCTGCTATAACTGTTATTCTGGGTAAACAACTGCCCAGGAGGGGGGAGAAGAAAGAATTATAAGCATTCACTCCCCTCATGCCTACTATTGCTAGCAGCTTGACACCATTGCCAACTGGACTCATCTTTACACTAACCCCTTACTGCTCCTCTGCTTTGGAACGAATACTTAGTATAAATTCTAAGATAGAAGATAAGGGTTTAAAAAAATATTCATTATGGCACAAAAGAAACATGGTGTAGTAGAGAGAACATTGGGCTTATAGTTAATAGAATTCAGGTTCCAGTCCTTGCTTCACTGTTAATTAGCTATAGCACTTATTTTCTTTATCTGTGAAATGGGAACAAAAAGATTTACATTATCTATCTTGTAGCATTGTGAGGAAAATTCAAATATCAGAGTACATAGTTTTCTTTCTTTCTTTTTTTCTCATTCATAGAGATTTAAAGAGTAAGAGTTTTGTAAAGAAGAATCAGGAAGCATTAAAACTAGAGGGGAACATGAAGACCCTATTCTTTTGAAGTTCATTTTGATATGTGCTCTCTTGTTCTCAAGCCCAGTTTTTATGCCATTAGGGATGGAGGCTTGGAACAAGCCAGGGGCAAATTTTCTGGAGGTATATGTGGAAATATATTTTATAGAGTTTCTCAATCCTTTGTGTTGAGAGATGCCAGAGAAATGAAGTGTTTTATTATTCTTCAAGAGACTCTTTGTTATTATTCCTAATTAAAATGGTAATCAGGTTTCTCTGTCAAGACACAGAAGTCATGTTTTTTTTAAAACCCTTTCACTCCATCTTGGAGTCAATACTGTGTATTGGCTCCAAGGCAGAAGAGTGGTAAGGGCTAGGCAATGGGGGTCAAGTGACTTGCCCAGGGTCACATAGCTGGGAAGTGTCTGAGGCCAGATTTGAACCTAGGACCTCCCATCTCTAGGCCTGACTCTCAATCCACTGAGCTACCCAAATGCCCCCTAAAGAAGTTATTTTTCAATCAACATCATAGAATCAGAGTTGGAAAGGACCTTTGTGGCCATCTAATCAACCCTTTCTCACCAATAATTGTCATTCAGTTGTTTAAGCTATGTCCAACTCTGTGACCTCATTTAGGTTTTTCTTGGCAAAGATACTAGAGTGGTTTGTCATTTCCTTCTCTAGCTCATTTGACAGATGAGGAAATTGAGGCAAACAAGTACAGTGACTTGCCCAGGGTCACACAGTGAATAGATGTCTGAGGCTGGATTTGAATTTATGAAGATGAGTCTTTCTGAATCCAAGCCCAGTGCTCTAGCCACTGCACTAACTACGGAATTTCTCATCACAGAGATAAGGAAACAGGGAACAATAATGATTAAGTTACTTGCCCAAAGTCATACTGGTAATAAGTGTGGGAAGATTTGAACCCTGATCCTCTAATTCAAGAACCAGTGTTCTTTCCATGAATCTTGCTGTTCTTTTGTTCTTGTGAAGAAATTTGTCCTTGTCTCATTTCAAAATTGCCTCAGGCTAGGTGAGAATTGGGAAGTGATATACACCATCTCCTTATCTTCTGCCTCCAGAGGCAGTGAGAGAGAAACATTGCCTTTGGGCTGGGACAGTTTCATATCCTAAATTTCACTAAATTCTGTGCTGGTACAAGTATTGTAACAGCTACCACTGTGTTCAGTGCTTTCATCAGGACAGGGCTAAACTTCATTGGAGGCAAGGTTAGAAGAGAAGAGGGAAGCAGGGAAGAAAACCTAGTGAAATCCTTAGATATGCAGATGTCAATGGGTACTAATAATAGCTCATATTTATATAGTACTTACTATCTGAAGCAGGAGACTAAGCACTTTACATTGATTCTCTCATTTGATCCTCACAGTTCTGAAAAATAGGTTCTATTATTACTCCTATTTTACAGATGAGGAAAGTGAGGCAAACAGAAGTTAAATGACTTATCCTAGGTCATACTGCTAGTAAGTGCCTGAAGTTAGATTTGAACACTGGTCTTTCTGGCTCCAGATCCAGCATTCTATCCACTGTGCAACCTAGTAAGTATAAGATGAATTCTTTCAATGGAAATAGAATATCAGAGCTGGTAGAGATTAAACTGAAAGGGATCTTAGAACAGAGATCTTAGGGTGAAGAGTTACTGAGAATGAATGAAAGGAAAAGATTTTCCAAGTATGTATAGGCATACCTTGGTGATATTACAGGTTTGGTTCGAGACCAGGATAATAAAGTGAACATCGCAATAAAGTGAATATTGCAATAAAATGAATCACATAAATTTTTTGGTTTCTCAGTGCACATAAAAGTGATATTTCCATTATACTGTAGTCTATTGAGTGTGCAGTAGTATCATATTTTAAAACCTCAATGTACATGTCTTAATTAAAAATTGAATTAAAACTATTTTATAGCTAAAAATGTTAAGCATCATCTGAGCATTCAATAAGTTGTGAGCTTTTTGCCAGTGGAGGGTCTTGCTGACTGGTCAGGGTGGTGGTTGCTGAAGGCTGAGGTGGCTGCGGTAGTTTCTTTAAAGAAGCCAGCAATGAAGTTTCCTGCCTTTCACTTGAACACTTAGAGGACATTGTAGGATTATTACTTGGTCTGACTTCAATTTTGGTGTGTCTCAGGAACAGGGAGGCCCAAGGAGAAGGGAGAGAGATGCTGGAATGGCTGGTGGGTGGAAAGTCAAGAAACCGACACCATTTATCCATTAAGTCGGCTGTCTTATAAAGGTGCTGGTTTGGGTGCCCCAACCAAAACAATTACAACTTACAACATTAACTTCAAAAATCACTGATCATGGATCATCATAATGGATATAACTATAATGGAAAAGTGTAAAATATTGTGAGAACTCCATGATGAGGAAAAGCCTTCTACCAACAGAAAGCAACACCTTTTTTACAAATTATAATCTCAGGGCCAGCTGAGTGGCTCAGTGGATTGAGTGTCAGACCCAGAGATAGAAAGTCCTAGGTTCAAATCTGGCCTCAGATACTTCCCAGCTGTGTGCCCCTGGGCAAGTCACTTAACCCCCATTGCTTAGCCCTTCCCACTCTTCTGCCTTAAAACCAATACTCAGTATTGATTCTTAGATGGAAGGTAAGGGTTTAAAAAAAAATATCGTCTCCTAGAGTTGCCTGGGACCCTGATAGGCAATACTAGATCTTTGGTCTGGCTAGCTCTGAGTCCAGTTGTCTATCCACTATGTAAGGAGCCTCTACACTTAATAAATAACAATTAAAAAAATTATTAAAGGAACATAACCGCCTTGAAGGCAGGGACTTAATTTGTTTACTGGGTGTTTGTCTCTCCAGTAGCTAGCATGCAGGGTTCTAGCACCTAGTGAGTTCTTTTTACCTTTTTTTACCTTTTATCTTTCATTGATAATGGCCTCAAGGTTAGGAAGACTTGGATTTACTTTCTGCTTCTATTTATCCTATTAGATTAGATTGGGAATATGAAGATGGAAAATAAACACCCTCCCCTCTTGGCGCTTACATTCTCTTGGGGAGAATAGGACAGGCACACAGATAAGCAAGATCCAAGATAAAACGTCTCTTAGGCAAAGACTTGAAACAAATACAAGACTCTCGTCTAACTCAAGGAGGAAGGGAGGGAGGAATCACCACTTTCACATCACTTTAATAAATGTGCTTCAAATTGAACAGACTCTAACTGAGGGGGGGTGGTCTAAAGTTATTGTTTCCAACAAGGAGTGTTCACTGAGTTCTGTTTCTCTTTAAGGTTTTAGAAGAACCAGGGCTAGAGTGGCGAATGCATCAGATTCAACATTGCATCAGGAAGTGTGAAGAGTTGCACAAGCCGGGTTTTGGCAGCCCCCAGCTTTCTGAAGAACTTGTTTTTCCCCAGAATACAAGAAAAGGAAAACGGAGCCTCCCTCTGGTCCACTTAGACAAGCAGAAGGTGGAATGTAGCCATCCTTGCTTCTTCCAGAACACTCTATGCCCCCACCCATTACTCAAAGAAAGAGGATTTTGGATACACTCCAACCTGCTTCCATAATAGGAATCACATCAACAAACATTTCTATAGTGTTCTAAATTTTATAAAATATTTACTTCCCAATAATCTGGAGAGGTGGTTCCATTTTACAGCTAAAGAAAATGAGGTTCAGACTCGCCCATGGTCACATAGTTAGGAAATGTTGGAGGCTGGCTCAGAATCTAGGTCTCCTGGCTCCCAGCCCCATTCTTCCTTTCACTACTAAATCCTTTATTCCAAGATTTTTGTTGTTTTTAACTTTTTAAATTATTTTTCCCCAGATTACATGTTGATGCAGTTTTAAATATTTATTTTATGATGTTTTGCAATCCATGTTCTATTTTTCTCTCAATCCCCTCTTTCCAAAAGACAGGTAATATGATGTAGGTTGTACATTTATTATCATACACAATACATATTTCCATGTTCATTATGGGAAACAAGACAAATATTGCTTACACTAGAGAAAAAGTCATAGGGGAAATGTATTTTTTATTTAAAAAAATTTTTAAACCTTCACCTTCCATCTTAGAATCAGTACTGTGTATTAGTTCCAAGGCAGAAGAGAGGTAAGGGCTAGGCAATGGGGGCCAAGTGACTTGCCCAGGGTTACACAGCTAGGAAGTGTCTGAGGCCAAATTTGAACCCAGGACCTCCTGTCTCTGGGCCTGGCTCTCAATCCACTTAGCCACCTAGTTGCCCACTATAGGGCAAGTAAAGTGAAGAATGGTATGCTTTAATCTGCATTTGGATGTTCTTTCTATGGTGGTAGGTAGCCTTTTTTATCATGAGTCCCTTAGAGTTGACCTGGATCTTCGCATTGCTGATAACAATTAAGTCATCACAAATGATCATCAGGTTTTTGTTACTGTTGTCCTTTATATGTTCCTTTTGTTTTCTCCTCATTTTCTTATCAGGTAGCTAAGTGGCACAGTGGATTGAGTGCTAACTTAGAGTCAGTAAGACTTAAGTCCAAATACAGCTCAGACCCTTTCTAGCTGTATGATCTTGGGCAAGTCACTTATCCCACTTGCCTCAGGGTCTTGATCTATAAAATGAGCTGGAGAAGGAAATGGCAAACCACTTCAGTATCTCTGCCAAGAAAATCCCAAATGGGGTCACAAAGAATCAGACACGACTGAAACAAATGAACAACAACAACAGCTCAAGCCTTGAGCCATTTTTCGCTCGCTTCCCTGTTCTGCACAGGAGCCTCACCTCCATGGACTAGAAGTAGTGAGTTGTTTGAGTGTTGAGCTGAATTAATAAAGCAAAATCCAACAAGAATAAAATGGAAATCTTATGCTTGGGTGCCAATAAAAAATTTTAACTTCATAAGTACAAGATGGCTAGACAGATGAAAAACATCTGGGGACTTCAGTGAACTCCAAGCAGCGTGATGTGGCAGCCAAATTATCGAGTGTGATCTTGGGCTTCATTAAGAGAGTCATAGCTTCCAAGACTGAAGAGGTAACAGTCCCACTATAATCTACCTTCATCACACCTCATCTGGACTCTGGTGTCTAATTTTAGGCGACATGGCTTATCAAGACCAATCAGAAGGTAGAAGAAAGTGCAGAGAAAGGCAGCCAAGATGGTGAAGGACTTTGAATTCATGTCACATGGAGATCAGTCAAAGGAATGGGGTACATTTGGCTTGGAGAAGAGAAGACTTGGGGGGTTCATGATAGCTGTGTTTGAAACTCAGAAGCTTCTTATATGGAAGAAGGATTAGAACTAGGATTGCTGAGTGGAAAGCAAAAAAAAACTTCCTAAAAATTAGAGCTGTATAGAAATAGGGCTTCCCCACTTTGGATGGCTCCAAGCAGCGTCTAGATGATCATGTATCAGGGGTGTTACAGAGGGGCTCCCTTTAATGACCCTTGAAATCTCTTGCAACCCCCACATTTTGTGATTCTGTTATCTACTGCCCTCAAATGTTTTCTAGATGATAGTAACTCATCTTCCTGCTGAAATGTAAGCCTTTGTTATTACGGCAGGATTACTTGATTGCTTATTTTAAGTCACTGGCTTCTTCCCTGTTTTTCTTGGCTGGTCAAACACGATTATCACTGGCTATGTAAGCAAATTATATTATTTCCAGTTTTCTGCAGATGATATGTGGATTCTACACATCGTTTTCCACATCCTTTTCTGGCCTTATCTTTCTCGATTTCTATATACTCACTGTCCTCTCTAGTCAAATTGCATTTCCCACACCAACATGCTTAGTTTGTGCTTTCTCACCTTTGTCCCTCTTCTGGTGGTTTTATGTAGTGGATAGAGAGCTGGTATGTTAATAAATAAAATGTGGCTACCTTTACTTTTCATTGATAATTAACTAATTTGAGGGTCAAGAAGACCTGGGTTCAAGTTCTGCCTTGGACACATACTGCTGGAAAATTCAAATGAACTTTGCAGTGTTCTTGGCAACTCTCTAAACTGGCCAGGTATCTTAGATAGACCTCCGAAGTTGGAGTTGGGATGACTTGAGTTCAAATTCTGCCACAAACACTCACTAGCTTTGTGGCCTGAGGTGATCACTTCTTTCTGAGCTTTAGTCTCTTCATTTGAAAAAGGGGGATAAAAATAATATCTATCTTGTTGTAATGCTCAAAGGGGTTAGTATGTGTACGGCACTTTGCAAACTTTAAAGCACTATATAAATGCTAATTTTTATAACTATAATAATAATAACAATTATGTGATGTATAATAACATAATATTAATGAAATATTAAATATGTGATATATTAATCTGTAATTTAGCCT
>NW_025372217.1:0-5988 GCF_016433145.1 Gracilinanus agilis | reverse complement strand
CATTTATTACCTATGTGATCCTGGACAAATCTCTTCATTCCCCCGAGTCTCTCCCCTCAAAGGCGATGTTTGACTAGATGGGTTCCAACACCCTTTTTCTGTTTTGAATCCTATGATTTTCTGGTACTATGAACAACTATGAGGCATGATGATGCACTGAGATTTAAAACAAACAAACAAACTGAAATGCTTCTATTAAAATACATATTGTCCTTCAAGGCAGATACCCTGGGAGGCCTTATATTTATTCTGATGATGTTTTTCTTGCTCAGAAAGTTTCTAGAACTTTGCTTAAGGCAATCATTTCTGTACTGGGTAGGAGAAACCAAAGAAAAATAGGATAATTCTTTTCAGGATTATTTTACATCAGGATAATATAGTGGAAAGAACACTGGATCAGGAGGGAAGATGCTTGGGTTCATGACCTCACTTTGTTTATTGCTAGCTGGGTGGCCTTAATTAAAGTAATAGCTAACATTCATATGGGCAGCTAGTGGTGGATAGATTGCTGGGACTGGAGTAAGGAACTCATCTTTCTGAGTTCAAATCCTGCCTCACACATTTCTTAGTTCTATGACCCTGGCCAAGTCATTTAATTCTGTTTCAGTTTCCTTGTCTGTAAAATGATCTAGAGAAGGAAATGGCAAACCACTCCAATATCTTTGCCAAGAAAAACTCCAAATGGGATAAAAAAGAGTTGGACATGACTGAAATGAGTGAACAACGACAAAAGCATTCGTGTGGCTTTTTCAGGTTTGCAAAGCACTTTACAAATATTATCTAACTTTACCCTCACAACAATCCTGAGAGATAAGTGTTATTACTCCCTTTTGATAGATGAAGAAACTGAGGCAGACAGAGGTTAAGTTACTTGCCTAGGATTATATAGCTAGTAAGTATCCAAGGTAGGATTTGAATTCAGATCTTTCTGACTCTAAGACCAAAGGTCTATCTACTATGACACCTTGTTGCTTGAGCAAGAGTGAGCTTGAGATTCTCATCTATAAAATGGACATTGTAATACTTCACTTAGCTACCTCACTATTTTGAGGAAACACTGTGAATTATAAAGTATTAAAGAAATATAAGCTACTATTATCGATCAATCTAGTTGTCTTTGATGTTCTTTTCAGCATCAGAGCAGTTGTTTATTTCTACTCACATGATATTGCAGGAGAGAAGAATGTGATTCATAGGTTCTGGAGCTTGAAGGGGCTTCACTTAGAATCTGTCTAACGTTCTCCTTTTTTTCAGATGAAGGCCAGGAGAGGTTATATAATTTGCACAAGGTCACTCATGCATTGCACAACAAAGCCAAGAACCTAAGTCCAGTGCTCTCTTCTTGTTTTGCCAATGTCTTTCTTAGACTAAAACTCAAAGTTAATCCTAATAGTGCTGGAGACTTGGGATGATTTCCTAAAAGACCAATTCATTGTCATCTCCTGCATTCAACCTCCTCCCATCCCCATCCCCAGCCTCCACCATAAGCTCTCTAGTATCTGGGCTTTGTGAGATACCTAATGCAGATGGGTCCATAGCTGAGGATCTCAGGAGAAGTGGGTCTGTCCCCTCTGAGAAATCAAAGGAAGTACATGTTATATCTATCCATAAAGAGTGTAAAATGAATTATCCTGTAGTCATAAATGCTTCCTTTTGGGACCATTCAGTCCAAATAAAAGGAGCAACTGTCCCCCTATCTTTTATTAACACTTTTTTTTTGTTTTGGAGGGAAAAAAACAAACAAAACCAAAGATCTTGTATACTGAAGAAGGTGGTTTGAAGGTCAAAAAAAGTGGGTAGTGAATTTATGGAATATGTTTCATTGAGATAGAATACACAAAACATAAAAATGGATTCAAGAAGGGTTTAAAAAGCTTAATGTGGGGGCAGCTGGGTAGCTCAGTGGATTGAGAGCCAGGCCTAGAGACCAGAGGTCCTAGGTTCAAATCCGGCCTCAGACACTTCCCAGCTGTGTGACTCTGGGCAAGTCACTTGACCCCCATTGCCTACCCTTACCAATCTTCCACCTATAAGTCAATACACAGAAGTTAAGGATTTAAAATTAGAAGAAAAAAAAGCTTAATGTGTGAAATCCACAGTTTCTTAATACAATTAAATGTATTTTTTTGGGAGTATATATTCCTAACCTTTGAGGACAATGGATGTTCTCCCAAATGTTCTTTGAAACTTCTATATAGACTAAATATCAGTTTAGATGGCTCTAAAGAGGATGATAGACCTAAAAATGGAAGAGAATCTAGAGCTTATCTAGTCCAACTTGATAATTTTTAATTAGCAAAAATTAATTTCTTTACTTTCTACCCCTTCCCTACCTCCATGCTTAACAACAGCAACAGCTCATCAATATTTATAAAGCAAAAAGCAAAGCAAAGGTAAAACAAAAAATATTCTACACATTAACCAGAAAAAAACATGTTTCATTTTGTGCCCTCAATCTATAATCTTGTCATCAGGTAGTGAGAAGAATGCTTCATTGCCAGGCCAATGGAATTATGATTGGTTGTTGAATTGATTAGCGTTTTCATGTCTTTTCAAAGTTATCTTTACAATGTTGTTATTATTGTATACTTTACTTTCTTGGTTCTGCTTACTTTGTTCTATATCAGTTCACATAAGTCTGCCAAAGTTTCTCTAAAATCATCCCTTTTATCATTTCTTATGACACCATCTATTATATTCATATATCATGTTTTTCTTAGCCATTCTTCAATTGACTAGCATTCCTGTATTAATCTCATTTTTAACAAATGAGGAAAATAAGGGAATTTAAGTGACTTGCCCAAGGTCAAGTAGAAGGTCATGTGTGAAGCAGCATGGTGGCAGAGGTAATGGAGGGTCTTTCAAACAGCCTAAGCTAGCATGGCATGTGGCTCCATTTTTCTAATGGCTACCAACAAATCTTTTAAAACCATAATATTTTTAAATCTATCCTTCTATGTTCATTTTATTTTTTACAAAGGGAAGGTGAAGGATGTAAATCTAGATCTGTTGATTCCTGAGAGAGTGCTCTTTCCACAGTAGCACTTTCATTGACTGTCCCCCATGTCTGGGAATATTCTTCTTCCTCATCTCTTCTCCTCACTTTCCTGGATTCCTTCATGTCTTAGCTAATGTTCCACATTCTGCTAGAATTCATTCCCTGTATTTCTTATGTCTGAGATCACTGACAATCATTTAGGGAGATTTGTTGTTCAGTCATTTCAGTCATATCCAACTCATTGTGACCATATTTAGGGTTTTCTTGATGGAGGTACTGGAGTGGTTTGCAATTTCTTTCTCCAATTCATTTTACCAAAGAGGAGACTGAGGCAAATAGAATTAAGTGACTTTTCCACAGTCACCTAACTTAGTAAATTTCTGAGGCCAGAGTTGAACTCAGAAAGATGAGTCCTCCTGACTTCAGGACAGCAATATTATCTACCTAGTATTTTCTTTCTCTGTATATAAAAATATATGGCATGTATATATGTATATTTGCATATGTATGCACACAAAGTATGTACATACAAGTATATAATGTGTATATATATATGAAAATGAAATGAATAATGTTTCTACTAGTCACATGGACCTATTTGAGCTTCCATTTTCCCCAGAGATTTTTGACCTGTTGACATAAAGCTAATTGACATAGATACACACACACATATATACATGCACACATAAAAATATGTACATATATCTATATGGGCATATGTGATCTCTATATGTAGATATTTCCACATACATGCATGCATATATCTGTATATATATTTCTCCATGTGTGCACATATAAATATGTATCTTTTCATGTAGTTTTTGCATGTTTTAACCTCTGTTAGATTGTAGACTCCTTGAGAGTAGGCATGGGCTGTGGTTCTTTCTTTGTTTTTTGTTTCTCTTTGTATCCTTAGTGCTTAACTCAGTGCCTAGTTTATAGTTCAGTGGTTCCCAAACTTTTTTGGTCTACCACTCCCTTTCCAGAAAAAATATTACTTAGCCGCCTGGAAATTAATTTAAAAAAAATTTTAATAGCAATTAATAGGAAAGATAAATGCACCTGTGGCCATCACCGCCTCCCTGGATTGCTGCAGCACCCACCAGGGGGTGGTAGCACCTACTTTGGGAATCACTGCTATAGTAGGTGCTTAATCAGTACTAATTGGTTTGGCTTCTTGCCTCTTGTAGGCTTTTACCGCCTTTCTGACCCAGTGTGGGATTTCTTATGTTTGAGGTTGAATTGTGTGAAGGAGTCTTTGAAGGGGACCCTTTCTGCACTTGAAGTGGAAGCTATGATTTCAGCTTGGTTTTCCTCTTCAGGTTGTACTTGAATCCTGATGATGTGACATCTAGGGCCATTCAATAAACTGGGGGAGAAAAATTCTCTTGAGAATGTTGAGGTATAACTCCCACAGATCCTCATGCCAGAAGAGTTGGTGTGTAGACTAAGTTCCCTCTGCTCAGCGACTTAGTACCACCTATCTGGTTCCCAGGATCCTAACTGTTCTTCAGACTCAGTGTTCCAAAGGGAAGGATAATTTTCACAAAAGTTCCTTGCAAGACAAGCCTTGCAATTTATAACCCAGAGCAAGCAAGGGAGAATTTGGCATGTCATTTCCCAAATTCATTTATCTACCCATTTCCTTTCGAAAATGAGTCTGGCCTCCATCTAGCTATTTCCATACAAATTCACAAGACCGTGGATTTAGAGGCCAGCTAAAATATGGAACAAGAAGGTTCCATGGTTTTCCAACCTTAACTTCTGGGTTTTCTAGAGCTGTTTTTTAAACTTGGCTGGCACCAAATCTCCAGCCACCTTTCCTGAGTCTCTCTGTTTCCCTTTCCCTGACCCTAAATTGGTAAAGACTCTCTCTCCTTTACCTTTTCCTAGAGACCTTACATAGAGTTAGCTTATGCCTTTCTGATGTCCTTCTAAAGGAGAGTTTTCTATGTTGGTTTTTATATTATGGGCTCAGAGAACAGACGTGTGTGTGTGTGTGTGTGTGTGTGTGTGTTTGAAATGTGGAAGATGGCCTGCAAAAAGACATACTTAAGAGAAATAAAGATGTGCACACTGAAATATGGAAGGCCATTTGGATAAAGGTCGGGAAATGATATAATTTGCAATAGCCCTGAGAGTATGGCAATAAATATTTACCAAACACCTAATAATGTGCAGAGTACCATGAGAGATGATGGGAAAGGTCCCGCCCTTGAGAAGCTTATAGTTTGGTATCTGTTCCTATTGGTTTCAAACGTAGGTAGAGAGTAGCTAGGTGGTGCAGTAGATAAAGGCTGCAAAACAAGAAGATTCATTTTCCTTAATTCAAATCTGGCCTCAGATACTACTAGCTGTGTGACCCTGGGCAAGTCACTTATACCCTTTTTGCCTAATCTACTGGAGAAGTAACAACACACCAATCCAGTATCTTTGCCAAGAAGATCCTGAATATTTTCCTGGCTTTCCCCCAGAGACTCTTCTTCCTCCCTGGCTCTCTAAATTTCAAGTGTAAAAGGCTGAGAAAAGAGGCTGTGTGCTACAAAACTGAAATTCTTTAAGGTAAGCCCAACTAAAAGGACTCCTAAAAAAGGACCAAGTAGGAAGGGATGGAAGAGATCTTTGCACAAAGGAGAAAATTAAGGCCCAGAGAGAGGTCCACCACAAGTTGACGGGAAGGCTGAGTAGAAAATGCAGGTGTCTTGGCTTCTTGAATTAGACCGAGAGTCTACTGGATACTTAATGGATGCTGAGTTTACATTTGCGTGCCCTGGATTTGATTTCAGATGTTATATCACAGGAATACATGTGCAGATCACAGAATCCCCAGAACATTGGGGTATGAATTTCATTTTGGAGGAATGGTCTGATGGAGAGAGTGCTAGACTCAGGAGTCAGGGGGACCTGGGTTTGATGCCTTGGACACTCACTAGCTGTGTGCCTATGAGCAAATCATTACATCTCGGAGTTTCATTTTCCATATATGTAAA
>NW_025372216.1:0-7634 GCF_016433145.1 Gracilinanus agilis | reverse complement strand
GTATGTTGACACCAGTCAATGAAGAAATGAAAAATTCTAGGGGCAGCTGGGTAGCTCAGTGGATTGAGAGCCAGGCCTAGAGACAGGAGGTCCAAGGTTCAAATATGGCCTCAGACACTTCCCAGCTGTGTGACCCTGGGCAAGTCACTTGACCCCCATTGCCTAGCCCTTACCATTCTTCTGCCTTGGGGTCAATACTTTGTATTGATTCCAAAATGGAAGGTAAGGGTTAAAAAAAAAAAAGGAAATGAAAAGTTCTATTTCTAGTTCTTTCTTTCTCAGTTCTTTCTTTTTTCTCTTGCTCTTTTTGAGGAAACTTAGAGAACTAAATATAAAGAAAACACAATGTATTAACAAGTCAGATGTTCTGAAGTCATTTAAGAATTTTATGATTTTTCCAGGAAGTCCCAAGGCTGCAGTCCTATATGGCTCCTCCAGATTATAATCTCAGGGCCATGACTCTGTGTGGTTTTCTCATTTATAATCTCCTTGCCCTGATTAAAGACCTGATATTATTTTTTAATATCATAGTCCAGTTAGCCTGACATTTTGTTTGACACACATAACAGGATGATAAGATTTTTGTCCCTGGAGCACTTCATTGATCCCTAATTTACAATAAATACTTCAATGTCAGATATCTAGTCATTCATAAAAGAAACCATTAAAAGAGACGAACTGTATAATAATTTTACTATATTATTAATTTAAATATTCTGTTCTTCATAATGTTAAGTAACATTTTTTAAAACTCAATCCTTCCTTCTTGATTTTGTAGATTGTTTTATAATACCTAATTGAGATCATATGGTATCGCATGAAAATAAATAGCCCCTAGATCCTCATTATTTCAACTTTTTAAAAAATGGAGAAATGCACATCAGTGATATCTAATTGTTCTTAAAAGTAGGAAGGAACTTGAAAAATAGTATTTTATGATTGTAAAATACAAATAAATATTTTTGGACTTTTGCAAAATCTTGATGCAAATATTTTATCCCTGGTTCTACTTTTAAAATAATAGAAACAAGCTACAAAAATGTTCATTTATAAATTAATATTATTGAAAACTTTTAAAGATTAAATATATTAAAACCCAAAACTTTGGGGACATTCTTTATAAACTTCAATAAAATTAGAGAGAGAAGGTGGGTGGAAAGAGAGAAAGATAGAGATTGAGACATAGATAATATATGTATATAATCTATATATCCATTAAATAAAAAGTTATATTTTGTGAGAGCTGGTAAATTTTAGCATTTTTCAAAACTGAGGGGCCCGGCATAAATGATTTAAAAGGTACCTTTCAACTCTGTGATCCTGTGACCCTGGTTATCTATCTAACTCCTTTCTTGGGGATAAGATAGCTTTCTTTGGCTAGGCTGTAGAGAGGAATTGCAGAACCTGGCCAGGGAGAAAAAATTAAATGGAAGGTATGAATGTTGGTGAAGAGAACTGTGACTGTGTGCTAACAAACTCTTCTTTCTGTGTATTCACATGTGATTAGGCATTTGAGGAAAAAAGAAAAAGACAAAAAAAACCTTGGCTATATCTTTTTATGACAACTTTCAGGAAATAAACAATATTCAAACATTAGTGAAACTTAAAAGCTATCATACAAATTGAATGATGATTAATGCCTAGAATTTGTATAATTAATATTTTTCAAAGTATTTTAACATAGCACAGCTTCTATCACCATGAAAATGACACATGGTGGAAGTCAAAATGACTGGTGTTATCTATATTTTACATATAAGAAAACAGATAGAAGTAAAAGGATTTACCCAACCAAGATAACCCAATAGTTAAGGAAAACAGGAAATTAACCAGAAGTAGACACTTTATTGTAGAATAATTGCTTTAGAATCCTGGGATATAAGTTCTTTACTTTAGAATCCTGGGATATAAATTTTTAAATCTCTTCATTTTATGGATTCGTAAAGTGGAGTCCAGAGAAATTAAGAGACTTGTATAAGAATAGCTAAAATAGTTAATGGCAGGACTGGGATTAAGACCTAGATTTCTTGGCTGCTCGGCCAGGCTTTTGCCTCTATGTTAAAGTCTCTTTTTAGCCATATTACAGTAGCACTATATCAGCATTCAAAATCAAATGAATGAATGAATGAATGAATATTTTTTAATTGCCATGTGCTTAGCAAGTGCTGTGCTAATTTCTGAGGATACAATTTAAAAATTAGACAGACTTTGGTCTCAAAGAGCTCACATTCCAGAAGGGAAAGGCAACACTTTTAGCAGCACCAAAAGCTGTGAGACAAATGGGAAGTCTCCATAGTCCTTAAGGCTTAACTGCAAAGCAGATGGAAGGCAGTCTTTAGTGTAATTTATAAGATCATATCCTTTCCTAATGTTGAACCATTTGTGCCAAGGGTTTGAATGGTAACAACTTAGTCTTCCTGTTCTTCAGTAGCTGTGTTGGTGGTAAGAGAAATGGGTAGATCTCTTTTCCACCGTGATGCCTTTGAAACTTACCCATTTTATTACCATGGCTAAAAAAGTAACACTATGTGTTATCTTTGATAGTCGATAAAACCCAGTGGCTGCAAACTACACTTCATTAGTGAGTTGATCACAGAGTTAGAGTGAATATATCCAAAATACAGAAAACTAACTTCTTAGAGACTTTTTAATTGTTTGCCAAGTTATAGAACTGTTTATAAATCTTATTTGTTTTACTTTCCTTAAATATAATAACTTTTTCCATGAATGCAGTCAAAATACTGAAAGTAACTCTTTAAGGAAACTCCATATTAAAACTAAAAGGAAAACCCGCTAAAGAAATTCTAATTTGTATTCATTTTTCAAACAATATGAAATTTTTAGCTTTTCAAGAGTATGAAATGCATAATTATGAAATGTACAGCTTTGATAGTATCATGTAACATTGACTTTTCAGAAGCTTTTCTTTAAATCTCAATAGTGGGGTTTTTCCAAATGTAGCGACAAATTCTTTAATTTCTATTTAATGAACAGACATCTTGCTCTTTTCCACATTAAAGATTAAGTTACAGTTGAGGGGATATGAATACAACAAACTGACTGTGATTTTAAATAAAGCAAATATTTTAATGTTCTTTGAAAATAAGTTTTTATCGTCTTCATTTGTTTCATTTCTCAAGAATGTCTAAGGCTTAATTTCCCTTGGAATTATGGGGAAGTGAAGAGTTTTGAGTTTGATTCCCAGAACTGAATTATCAGGGACCTCAGAAGTCATCTAGTACCACCTGTACTTGAAATATAAATCACCCTTTTAGCATCCTACAAAAGTCATCTCTCAGCTTTTTTAATGAAGATCTCTAGTAATGGTGAACTGAGTACCTGTTGAAACATTTTTGGACAGCCTTTTTATTGAACTAAAATCTCTGTCATTTCAATCATCCTCCTCTGATGTGCTCCAGCCTATGAAGGTCCCCTCAAAATATGGTACCCAGAATTGGACACTGCATTCCATCTGTGGGCTAAGACACAGTACTTCTGAATATCATCTTTAGCTTAGCTGCACTGCAATTTATCCAGCAGCATTCTCCAAGTTACTTGAGAAGAGCTAAGGTCTACCTATTTAATATAATAGTTCCTCTTTTCTTTTGTATTTGCTCAATTAATATAGAATTGACAGCTGTAGGAAGCACTCATAGCGACTGGCAATGAACAGTAAAAAAGAAATGAGAGAGACCTTTCAGCACAGAATTGATTCTCACTAGTTCATGGAGCAGCCTGCTGCTTGAAAATGAGTGCACTTTACCTTCCATCATTACTACGTCCCTCTAACACCTTCTGTGTAAATACAGCGTATCAGCAACTTTGTTATAACTAGGCTTGGTAGAGAAGATGGTCAGTAGTGATCTCTAAGCATTTCTTTTGTTGTTGTTCAGTCATTTTTCTGTCGGGTCTGACTGTTTGTGATTACATTTGGTTTTCTTGGCAAAAGATACTAGAGTGGTTTGTCATTTCCTTGTCCAGCTCATTTTACAGATGAGGAAACTGAGGCGAATAGGAGCAAGTGACTTGCCTAAGATCACACAGCTAGTAAGTATCAGAGGCCATTCTGCACCCAGGCAAATCCCATATATGTCTCAGGTAAAGGCCAAAATATTAAGTACATGAGGAGATCTGCAGCTAGTGAATCTTTTAGTAATAATGATAATGATAATAGTAATTATTTTAATAACTAACATTTATATAATGCTCTAAATTTGATAAAGTGCATTATCTATACCATTCAGCCAAGCCCTTACTTCCTCTTTCCTGGATCATTCTGCAACAGCCTCCTAACTGGGCTGCACGCCTTTCTGTCTCCAATCCATCCTCCAAACAGCTACCAGATTGAGATTTCCAAGCACGCTTCTGACAATGGTACTCCTCTATTTAGGAATTTTTGGTGGATCTCTCTTGCCTCTGGGATAAAGTATACATTTCTAGGGGTAGCATTTAAAACCTGTCATAATCTGACCCAGACCTGTCTTTGCCAAATGATTTCCCATTATACCCTCTGACCTAATTTACATTCCAGGAAAACTGGACTAATGGATGTTTTCTGTACCTGACAATCCATCTTCCACCAGAGAGTTTTTGCACAGGCTGTCCTGCCTGGAACGCTTTAAATCTTCAGCCTCATTCTTCCTCTTCAAAAATTATCTCCTTCAAGGCTAATTTCAAGCCATCTTCTATTGAGCATCTCTCCCTCATTCCCTGAGTTTGTTAATGCTTTTTTATCCCCCATTCCTTTTTTTTTTTTTTAATTTACTTTTCTTCATAGCTGCCATTTGTCATTACTCCCTGTGGAATGTAAACTCATTGAGAACAAGGACTTTCCCACACACTACCTGGAACATAGTCATTTCATTCATTCAATCAGCATCTGTTAATGAATCTCAGTCTTCGAAGATCGTGACTTTTCTGTCTATAGTCTAAACTGGGAAATGTTTGTTATTATGAACACATTATCCAAGCTCTGCAATTTTAACATCTGATTTCCTTGCCCCCTTCTCCAATTCCCTTTACTTCTCCTTGCAATAAACCAGCTCACTGGTCTGTGCCTCTTGGGAAAAGACCCCAGCCCACCATTTCCCTAGCCTCTCCACTGACTAATTTTCCCTGACCTCCCCTGCCTCCTCCCTTCCCTGCCGTCAGGTAAAGATTCCTTCGTGGGGCCCGTACTCCTGCTAGCAGAGCCTGAGGCTGGATTTCATACTCTGTCTGCTTCTGACAGATACAGGCAAGCGCCAGCCTGTTTGTTGTTTAGATTCCACATTCACTGAAGGCTGCATCAGAAGCATCGGTTAAGTCCGCAGTGAGGAGAAGGGTCCAGAGAGCCTTTGGAAGATACCAAGAAAGAATCAGCTGAATTTGGAAAGAAACAAACCAAAAAAAAATAGCTAATGGCGAGATAGCCTTTTTATTATGTGGCTGTAGCAGTTTGTCCCAGCCATAAATTCAGGACGACTCTATGAATTTAAACTGGTGTCAGTTACATCATTGAACTGCGCAAATTGTTTGAGCTCTTTTTTTAAATGTGTCTTAAAGTCTTGCTCATTTGTCATGCTGGCAAATTTTTATACAGTTCTTGAGAGAATACAGTTTTGTTCTACAGAAATATAGAAATACAGAAAAACTGTGATGATGATGATAAAATTGACTTAGCATGAAAATACATGTTGCCTATTATACTGAAAATGGGTCATGATCATTGGTTGTGGTTGCATGCATTTATAAGGACTTAAGAAAGGATGGCAAGGTGGCACCATGGATTGTGTGTTGGGCCTGGAGTTAGGAAGAACTGAGTTCAAATCCAGCCTCAAAACACTTACTCACTGGGTGACCCTGGGCAAGTAACTTAGCCCTGTTGCCTCAGCTTCATCATCTACAAAATGAGCTAGAGAAAGAAATCACTCTAGTGTCTTTGCCCCACACCAAAAAAAAACAACAAAAAACCAAATGGGATCAAGAAGATTCAGACATGACTGAAATCACTAAACAACAACAACAGTGAAATGATCTGTATGCAGAAGCCTGTTCCTTATCTCTAAATGGAACATGCACTTTGTATATAATCTGTGACCACACATTCTTCCTTGATCAGGACTGTAGGAAACAGTGTCAGTAGAATATATGTGTCAGCGCCCAAAGGTCAGATATAGATTTTGTTTTAATATTAGCTGTATGGAATTAGGATTCTGATTCTCCTTGTTGCTCCCTGTGTCCTAGGGTGAGTCACTGACCCATTCTGGGCTAGCGTCATGTGAAACATTCAGGGATTGGACTGAATTATTCTAAGATCCTGTCTAGTTCCAAATCCTTAGTTCTCTACTCATTGAGTTCATTAGAGCAATAGTGCCATGAAGTGTGTTCAAATGATGATGATGATGATACATGTTCTTTTAGTAATAATTGCAGGTAAGCTCCTTTTCAAAAATAAATTCATCCTTTAAATTTTAAAATGCAAAGTACTCAGTAAAATTCAATTTGTAAAGATTAATTTGGTGAGTAAGCCAAAGTATTTTAAATATTCTTCTCATATAACTAGCTCAGTAAATTGGATTTTTTGATCTGCAAAACCTATGCCCTTAAAAAAAGTTGAATCTTTATTGCTAGCTCTAAAAATGGAGTTTTAAAAGAGAATCGGTAAGACAAGAATCTGCTACTATTGATGAAATATTCAGGCAATATACTGGATTTACTATTTGAATTGATGACTTTCTAGGAAGAAAGACTATATTTAGTTAAAGATCCATTAAAAAGAATGCAACAGGGAGCAGCTAGGTGGCTTAGTGGATAGTGAACCAGGCCTAGAGACAGTCAGTCCTGGGTTCAGATGTGACTCAAATACTTCCTAGCTATATGATCTTTTGACAAGCCACTTTAACCCCCATTGCCTAGCCTTTAGCACTCTTCTGCCTTGGAACCAATACACAGTATTGATTTTAAGACAAAGGTAAGGATTTTTGAAGAAGAAGAAGAAGAATGCAGCAACATTACTGTCAGTTACATAGACTGGTTTTGTTTAAAATATATCCTGGAGACAAATCCAGAGTCCTAATGTCTATTTTAATCTTTGGAACAGTTTTAAAAAGTGAATCAAGTTTTTTAAAAAATCAAATGTAAGTAGATATAAGTGGTATATGCAATCACAATTTGCATGACACCCTAATTTACTGATTGGGTGCTTTAATGGCCTAAAAGTTTCAAAGTGATTCTTGCAAGGTTTATGTTACATTCAAAGAGAATGTGAGCCAGATGTAGAGGTCAGAATGCTGTACAGCTGCAACAAGCACCTGTGTCAGAAGTAGTTTGCTTACCATAGCTCTAACTGCTAGCTTTTCCCCCCCTTAGATTTGGGTTTTTTTATTATTATTGTTTGAGGTCATGTTTCCAAAAGTAAAAATGATAAATAGAATTTTATAAATTTCTTAAATATTAGCCTTCTTTGGAATTTCTTGTGTTTAACTTTTCTATGCCATTCCAGAAGTTCTTTAAAGACAAATAAGGAAGAGCCAGCTAGGTGGCTCAATGGATATTGTTGGGATGACCTGGGTTCAAATATGCCCTCAGTCATTCCCTGACTATATGACCCTGGACAAGTTACTCAACTCCAATTGCCTATCATTTACTGTTCT
>NW_025372215.1:1488-2091 GCF_016433145.1 Gracilinanus agilis | reverse complement strand
TTTTATCTCATTATGATCTGAGAAGGTTACATTTATTATATCTGCTCATTTCCATTTGTTTGCCATGATTCTATGCCTTATTACATGGTCAATCTTTGTGAATGTGCCATGTGCAGCTGAAAAGAAGGTGTATTCCTTTTTGTCCCTATTTATTTTTCTCCACATATCAATTAAATCTAATTTTTCTAGGACTTCATTCACCTCTCTTACCTCTTTCTTATTTATTTTTCAGTTTGATTTATCTAGATCTGACAGAGGAATATTTAGATCTCCCACTAGTATGGTTTTACTATCTATTTCCTTCTTGAGCTCTGCCAGTTTCTCCTTTATGAATTTGGGTGCTATGCCACTTGGTGCATACATATTGAGCAGTGTTATTTTCTCATTGTTTATGCTGACTTTAATCAGGATGTAATGACCTTCCCTGTCTTTTTTAATCATATCTATTTTTACTTTGGCTTTGTCAGAAATCATAATAGCCACTCCTGCCTTCTTTTTCTCATTTGATGCCCAAAAGATTTTGCTCAAACCCTGAACCTTAAACTTGTGTATGTCCACCCGCCTCATATGTGTTTCTTGTAGACAACATATGGTAGGATTTTG
>NW_025372215.1:372-1405 GCF_016433145.1 Gracilinanus agilis | reverse complement strand
TTTTATGAGCGAGTTCATCCCATTCACATTCAGAGTTATAATCATCAGTTGTGCTTTTGCTGACATTTTCGTATCCTCCCCTATTCTTACCCCCTTTTTCTTATACTATTTCGTTTTAAACCAGTGGTTTGCTATTGAGCCGCTATCCCTTATTCCCTCCCTTGATTAACTTCCCTTTCTACCCCCTCCCTTATTTTCCCCCTCTTTTTGTTTTTAAAGGCCTTATGAATTCCCTCCCCCTTCTTCCCTCCCTTTTTTTGACCTCCCCACTCCCCTGCTCCCCTTGCTTTATCCCTTCTAACTTTCTCAGAATGGTTAGATAAGAGTTTTATGTCCCAATGGATAGTATAGCTACTCTTCCCTCTTCGGGTTGATTACTCTGAGAGTAAGGTTTGATTATTACCTCTTAATGCTCTCTTCCTCTCCTTTTTATAATAGTATTTGTCCTCTCTCCCTCCCATGCCCTCTTTGTGTGTAATAGAATATCCTATTTTTCTTATTCACTCAAGTTTCTCTTGGTGTCCCCTGCTATTCACCCCCTCCTTACCATCCCCCATGTCATCTTAGATTATTTAGTGTTCCACCCTCACCCTGTGAATTATTCTTCTGATTACTATAATAGTGAATACTATAATAGTGAATAGAGTTCACTACAGAGAATTATGCATAACATTTCTCTACATAGGAATACAGAGAATTAGATCTCACTGAGGCCCTTAAAAAGGCAAATTTAAAGATTATAAGTTTTCTTTCTTTCCCCTCTGTATCTTATTTAGCTTTTCATGTTTCTCTCGATTTTTGTGGTTGGATATCAAACTTTCCATTCAGCCCTGGTCTTTTCTGTGCAAATACCTGGAATTCTTCAATTTTGTTGAATGCCCATACTTTCCCCTGGAAATATATAGTCAGTTTTGAAGGGTAGTTGATCCGTGGTTGCAGGCCCAGCTCTCTTGCCTTTCTGAATATCGTATTCCAAGTCTTGCGATCTTTTAGCGTGGAGGCTGCCAGATCCTGTGTGATCCTGATTGGTGCT
>NW_025372215.1:0-273 GCF_016433145.1 Gracilinanus agilis | reverse complement strand
ATGGAGTCCAGGTTTCTATTAATTTCTGGTTTTTCAGGAAGACCAGTTATTTTCAAATTGTCTCTTCTAGACCGGTTTTCTTGGTCTATCACTCTCTCATTGAGATATTTCATGTTTCCTTCTATTTTTTCAGTCTTTTGACTTTGTTTTATTTGTTCTTGTTGTCTTGAGAGATCATTTGCTTCTAATTGCTCTATTCTAGCCTTTTGGGACTGGTTTTCGGCTTTGATCTTTTGGTTTTCTTTTTCAATCTGGTTCAATTTGCTTATCAGT
>NW_025372214.1:0-4966 GCF_016433145.1 Gracilinanus agilis | reverse complement strand
CAAGGAAAATAATGGTGGAACTTGAATCTTTGTCATATCACCAGTGGTTAAAGCAACGAGTATATTTGACTTGAATAAGAAAAGATGCACTGAGGATATTAACATTGTCTTCAAATATTTGAAGGATTATTGTCTGAAAGAGGAATCAACAGTGTTTTGCTGATCTTCAAAGGCAGAAGGAGAAGCTTGTTAGAAATTACACTGATATAAATTACATGAATGTAGATTTGATATTGGAAGGAAAAACTTAGCAAAACTTGTGGCTCTCAAAAACTAAACTGCTTTAGGATAGAGTGGACTTCTCACTTGATCTCTTCAAGATATGTTCTATGACCACTTGGTCAACTTAATGGGTATGTTGTAATAGTGATTACTTTTTGGTTATGGATTAGATTATTTAGCTATAAAGGTTCTTTTAATCCTAAAATTCTCCCACATTCTTTAATTATTTAAATGACACATTCCTTTTTTTTTCTTGAATATGGGAATTTTTATTTTATTAATTAATTTCGAATATTTTCCATAGTTACAAGATTCATGTTCTTTCCCTCCCCTATCACCTTCCCTCTCTCATAACCTACAAGCAATTCCACTGGGTTTTACATGTGTCATTGATCAAGACCTTTTTTTATATTATTGATATTTGCACTAGGGCTATCATTTAGAGTCTACATCCCCAATCGTATCCCCATCGACACATGTCATCAAGCAGTTGTTTTTCTTCTATGTTTCTGCTCCCACAGTTCTTTCTCTGGTTGTGGATACTGTTCCTTCTCATAAATCCCTCAGAATTTGCATTGCTGCTAGTAGAAAAGTATTACATTTGATTCTACCACAGTGTATCTGTCTCTGTGTACAACGTTCTCCTGGATATGCTCCTTTCACTCTACATTAATTCCTTGGGGTCCTTCCAGTTCACATGGGATTCCTCCAGTTTATTATTCCTTTGAGCACAATAGTATTCCATCACCAGCATATGCTAAAATTTATTTAGCCATTCCTCAATTGAAGGGCATCCCCTCATTTTCCATTTTTTTTTGCCACCATAAAGAGCGAGGCTATAAATATTTTTGACACATTCCTTATGAACAAGAATATACTATAAGAAGAATGCTTTGGATTTCTTAAATGAGAAAGTAATGCTATCTTGAAAGAAATTATTTTCTCCATATTAAATTCTATTGGGAGTTGACAGTTAAAAAAGGGAAGAGATGGTTGGTAAACTAACTATATGTTATAATTCAACATATGTGTAATAGGAGAAAACCAATGAGTTTCATTTCAGAAATTCATTTTTAGGTTTCCTGCTGTCTCTGCTTCAGATGGGGCACCTGAATGAAAGTGATAAAAAATGTTAGTTATATTGGTATCTTGGAAGTAATGTCAAAACAGGAGAGATTTTCTATTTTACCTGAAACAAATTAAAACATATAAAACGGGTTAAAATAGTCAACTGAGGTTTTATTTCACACTTATGCACATAAATACATATTCAATTGACTTTCTTGCATTGGCAGTATTTGGTATAGAATTTAATTTGAATATTGTGTTAAATATTTATAACTTTGCTATTCTCATTTTCAGATTGGAAGCTGATTCTTTTAAAAATAAATTCTTCCCATTACAAAGTATTTTAAGTGAAGTTAGTATATTGACGATAACTTAGAGCATTCTATAAAATATAATTTCAAGGAAACTATGATTGGATACCATCTACTAATTTTCTTAAAGGCATAAAAGAGTAAAAGCCAATATCAAATTGTGAGTTAGCAAAAAAAAATATCTTAAAAGAAATTATTTCAGAAGACTAGAAATATGGGCAGAAAAATAGAATTAAATAGGATGCGTTGCAAATTCCTGCATTTAGAGTCAAAAAAATAAATCACACTAATAGTTTTCAATCAGTCAACATTTATTAAACACTTATTCTCTACCAAACACCATGGTAAGAAAGGTAATAGCTCTTGTCTTTAAGGAGGTCATACTCTAATGGGGGATACAATATATAAATACTTATGTACACAAAATTATTTAGGTTAGATTAACAATAATCAATAAAGAAAAAATAATGGATAAGCAATATGTAGCTTAATAATTTGTTGTTTAGTTGTTTTCAGTCATGTCTCAATTTTTGTGACTTCTTTTGATGTTTTCTTAATATTGAATTGATTTGTCATTTCATTTTCCAACTCATTTTACAGATGAGGAACTGATGCAAACAGCATTAAGTGACTTGGCCAAGGTCACACAGTGAATATGAGAGTATAGACACTAGTAGGTGACAGAAGAATAGTAAGAGTCATATAGAATTACTTATATAAGGCAACTATAGAAGTTTTATATATAATATAAATATTTAATATATATTACTAAAGAAAATTCTAAATATGTGTTTTTTTTTGTTTTTTTTTTTTTGCAGAAAGAGCAATGTTAACATGAGGAGGAGATTTCTAAAGTGGAATATAGTACATATAACAGATAGCTCATCTTGGAGAGAGGAAGACCTGAGTTCAAGTCTTGCCTCAGACACATGCTGATTACATGGCTGGGCAAATCATATAATTTATGCCCTAGGCCAGTGATGGTGAATCTTTTAGAGACAGAGTGCCAGGCCCTTCCCCAACCCAAGCTCCAGACTGAATGCCATGTCAACCCCCAGAGACCAAGTATTGTGCCCATCCCCCTACCAAGTGCATACTGTAAGAGGGGAAACTAGATATTTAATGTGTGGTCACCAGAAATCAATTAACTTGATTTTAAAATAAAATAGACCCAAGTCAGGATGACTTTTATGGTGGTTTATTTATAATTAGGAAGGTTCAAGGTAGGGAAATTGAGAGAGAGAAACTCTGGCCCTGACCAGAGGCCTGAACCAGGTAGAAATTTAGAGGCCTCAGCAGAGGGGCACAGAGGTGAATTAAATAAGGCTTCTAGCCACAAGGCCTCCTCCAATAAGAGAGGCCTCCCTGAGGGTAGAGCCTCCAGAATTGCCAAGAGAAGAGAGAGTCAGCCTAACTTCCCCACATGACAATTCAAAGGGAAGCAGTGTGAGGTCTGACCAGAGGATCCTTCAACACCAAGTTCAAAGCTCCAACTGCCTCCACAGGAAGTTACCATCATATTTAATAGATGGCATCTTCCGTCACTTCCTGCGTCCACCTCCAATTTCAAGTGGACAAATGGCAGCCTCAACACTGTTTTGGACTGCCCAAAGGGCAGTCCCTTGTTTTTAATTTGTTACTTACTATCATGTGTGGGTCACAGACCTTCCCCTCCCCACTTAATTCTAAGTTGGGTGGGGTGACATTCCTGGTGGTTAAAGTCTGGACAAATGAATGAGGGTGAGCTAATTCCATTCACACAAAGCCCTGTCCCCCCTTACCCCACACAAGGAAGGGAGAAAGCACTCCCATGGGGCTGCTGGATGAAGGCGCAGGTAGAGTGAGGAATGTCCTCAGTGAGTGTAGAGAGGGGGAGGGGAGTGGCCCGAGTGCTCTGCTCCCCTCTAGCTCTGCTGCCTGTGAGTTGCCCAATTTACCCACTGTGTGCTCCCATTGGCTGCTGGATGAGTGATGTGAAAAAAAAATGTCAGCAGGTACAATGGAGAGAGGGAGGGGAGCAGCTCAGCCTGAGTCTCTCTGCCTTTATAGTAATGAACTGGGGGGGGTGGCCTTGTGCCACAGAGAGTGCCCTGGGCTTATCCCCATTGTCCTAGGTTATAGCTTAAAATTCTAAGTTACAAACTGGTTCCATCATTCTTTAGGAAAAAAATACCTCACTGGGATTTCCCTCTACTGATCACGTGAAATTAAAATAATAATAGTATAAATTATTTTATTTTGTTCATATACAAAGCTAACATTTTATTTAGTCAGATCCTAAACCTTATCATTTTATATCATATATTTCCTCTAATGCATGAAAGTGGGAATTTCATTTAATTAAATTTATTTAAAATGACCTCTTTTAAGTAGTTAAATACTTCTAACATCAATATCTTTTGATCTAAGAGGCAAAGATTAGAGGTGATGCTACATTAATATGGATCTCAATGATAAATCTTGGTGGCTATTTAAATACAGCATCAACAATTTGAATTATTAATATTCTTCTTCTATAAAATAATTTTAGCTAAAACTATCTTAGATTTTATATAGATTTTTTTCCTTTTGTTCCATATATATTATATAAATAGGAAAATGTGGTAGTAATATCAGAGGAAAAAAATCTGACCAAGCAAATTAGAAAACATAAATGTGCATGTGTTTTCTGGTTGATTTGACAGAATCAAATAGTCCTGTTTAAACTATAGTATTGCGTGGAATGAAGAATGAACAAAGAGCAGACAGGACTGAGTTTCTAACATTACACCTGACGTGTAAAATATTCAATTAAGACAAAGTAATTAAGAAATTTCCTGACTTCACACATGACTGATTTATATAGTTAGTTCCTGGATTTCCCAACTATAGTACTGCTATTCTCACTAACAACAAAACTAATTGTCTTGGGATGGAAGTATCCGTGTGTATTCTTGCAAATATTGCCAGGAAACCCCAGGGTTTGGCAAAGAATCATACATGGATTGACAGTTAAGAAGTGACCTTAGAGCTCACCTAGTATATTCAAACACTCTCTCTCTCCTGCTACCCATTTCATATGTCATAAAACCGAGACACTGAGAAGTTAAGTGAATTGTCAACCAGACCACTCAGGTACTAAATAGCAGAGCCTGGATTTTAATCCAGGTTCCTCTGACTCTCAATCCAGTTCCTTCTACTTAGTACTGTTCTCTCTCCAGAATAGGCATATAAATGGCTGCACTTCAAGAGAGACCCTAAGGTGATGCGCAATCAACAGCAAACCTAAGGAAGAACCAAACAGTTCTCCAGAAGCAGGATGGTCAGCCTTTGTGTCTGATCTCAGTCAATAAACTGCTTCTCTTATGGTAAACCTGTTAGTAGGG
>NW_025372213.1:0-10431 GCF_016433145.1 Gracilinanus agilis | reverse complement strand
TGTGTGTGTGTATATAATATATACTTACTATGACAGAGAACACAATATTTAATATATTTCAAATATAGTTATAACATATATGATATATAATATGTATTAATAAATATACACATAGTTCTGTGTTTTTACATATATAAGCTTTGCTTTAATCGTTTAAAAATTCTCTTAGATTTCTGAGGCATGCTATTATATATATAATAGTGTATATTATATATATGTTTATGAGCATGTTTATTCAATCAGGTCTAATCATCCTCTCCAATATCTTCCCTTTTAAATAAGCATCACTACAATTTCCTTAGTATATGAAGACCTGAAATATTAGTTTAAATGTAATACTTTTATTCTCATCACTAATTAAAACACATCATTATATAGATATAAATAGTTCTGTTTCATTTCACATATACTTTCTATACTATTTTTACTTTCATATATAGGGGATCCTAAAAATCATTAAATCTATATTTAGATTTTAGCTATTAATGTTCTTGAGATGTTCTGACTTATTTGAGTCTCATGATTACCAAGACTATTACCCAACCCCAAGCCTATTAAGACTTCCCCCTGCAGAATGAGTAAGTGGGAACAATTTGTTCCAATGGTCAGGAAGACAACTGAAACAGGCATTGGGGAGTGCTTAGAGCTTAGGCAAACAACGAGGATGCCAAGTTCATCCACTGGTATTCTGGACCATTAAAAGTCATACTGACTTTAGTCTTGCCACTAGACGTCAATGACTTTGGAAAAGAGTGAAGCTGATGACAGTGCAACTCTGCCTCAAATCCAATTCACTCATAAATCAAGACATTATTCTATGACATCATTAGTCCTCTTCAAAACAAAGAGCAAAATATACAAAATCTGGAAGAAAAAGTGGAACTGACCACACATATTCTTAAGACATACATGCTAGAAGAGATAGTTTCAAGGGTGTTTAGGCATAGAATTTTAAGATCGTTGAAATAATACATGTATCACAAAGATAGAACATATACAGTTTTCAATTAATAAAAATATAACTGCTAAGATATCAGCAGTTTCTTGCCCATATATTTACTTTATCACCCTGTAAAATTTCACTGAAAATGATATATATGTTTATTGAATATATATATGAAGAGGGTACTATTGCCAGAGTACATGGAGGAGGAAAAGGTGTCAGAAGACACTAGAAAGCAATCTGGAATAGTGAATATTATGTAACTTCAAATTGGGAAAATTTAGGTTCAATACTGTCTCAGACACTTTTTGGCTATATGTTCATGATGGATTCACTTTGTAACCTCATCTGTAAATTTAGGATAATATCAGTATTATTTTCCTTAAAGGGATTCTGTTAAGCAAAAACGTATGTCACATAATTTTCAAACTTTGTAGAATTGAATAAATGTCAGTTATTATAATGTATTGAGATGAAACTATTAAAAACACTAGAAATTCACATTCCAAAAATACAACCCATACTCATTCAAAATAATTAAACCTATCTACTGACACAAGGGGTCAGAGACTTAAGAATACTTATTGAAGGTGTTAGACACCATTTATCTATCAGTCACTGAAACTATCATAGTGTCTACAACATTCCATCTTTACAAAGCAATAAATACTCAACAAATAAATTAATTCAATGGTTCCCATTTCTTTATGGTTATGGCTATTTTCCACTTACTATTCAAATTATAAGGAAATTCTAAAATATTAATTTTTTTTACTTTGTACTACAAAGATGAAAGTTTGAATATACTTGGGGGTGGAGACATGATGGAGAAATAAGAGCAACACCAAATTGTTGCAGCCAGAGAAAAAATAAAGAGATGATTTTTCTAAGCCCTCTCATTAAATGAAGATTTCAAAATTGTCCTCTTTTGTATGGACATAGTGATGGCATTTTTGTCTGGGTAGGTGTTCTATAAAATTTGATCCCTGATCCCCTAATAATTGGTTCAATAAAATTGGTTCTTATATTTCAAAAATATAATAGCAATATCCTTTTTGCAGTATAGATATTTACAAGTTAGATAAATTCAATTTTAGTAAATGAAATAAAATGATGAATTTACTTATTTTCCACATAGGGGCAGTTAGGTTTTACACTAGATAGAATTCCAGACCTGGCATCAAGAAAACTCAAGTTCAAAGCCAGTCCCAGGTACTCACTATCTGGATTGACATTAACTTAAACCTATTTGCCTCAATTTCCTTGTCTGCAAAATAAGTCACAGAAGGAAATGGCAAACTACTTCAATATCTTTGCCAAAAAAACCAAATGGAGCTATGAAGAGTCTGATAGTACTTAAGTGATTGAACAAGATAATGTAATAAATAAATTATTTTTGTAATGCCAATAATCATTAGATTTAGACTCACAGAGTCATAGGTCAGAGAACTCTTAGAACTAAAAAAGTTCTTTTGCATTAATCCTACCTTCAGTGTGTAAAATATTTTTCCTTTTTTATGACACTTAATCCATAAAAGATTAAATGGCATAATTTATTTAATTTTAGAATTGTTAGTACTCTAGTTTTCTTTAATCATGACATATTTTTATATGAGTTAATAAAAAGTCTTCAAAAATTTCAACCAGTTATTCCTTATGTTAAGTTATTTTATGGTAAATCTCCTAAAATGACTACATGTGGAAAGAACATATATAATATATTACAAAGAATATATGATATATGATTCTGGAGAACAGATTCCTTTTCAATTAACTTACTTTCTAGGGATAGTAAAGAATCAGCAAGATTTATTACCATAAGAGAAGAAAAATAAAAAATATGTACGTACAAAGACAGCTTAAAATGCAGTTCACAAATCCACTTCAAATAGTAAATAAGAAGCAGCAATTTTATGGAATGAATAAAACATCTCTAGAGTTGAGGAAAACTGAGAAACACTCCTATAATTAAAAATCCACTTTATACAAAAAAAAAAGAAAGAAAAAGGAAAAAAAAACCCTTAGAAATGCTTGGGAAAAATGCACTATGAGAAGATCAAAGTTAGATTAAAACATAGATATATAAATATAATATTAATGTCATCATTTCCCAGTATCTTATATGTTTCATAAATTAAAAGTGGCTATCATTTCACACACAGCATAAAACAGATAGCTGTGTTATCAAAATATGGCAATACTTCAAAATGCTGAGCAATAGTTCAAGAAAATGAGGATGAATGCTAACCATAGAGAAACTTCAGGTGACCAAAATTTAGACATATTTTAATTGTCCAGAAAGTGAATTTAGCGTGAATATTTTATTTAAAAAGTCCATAATAGATTTCTCTAACTGGAAATTCTGGGAAAATGACAGCTTAGAGCAAATCTTAAAACCTCTGCACCCTTTCCACACCAAGATAGAAAACAATGCACTTTGAGAAGAAAGAGGACCAAATCTAACAATGGGACAGAGCAGGGGGATCCTACTGCTGGACAGCTCAAGACATATGTCAAGAAAAAGGCTTGAGTTCTTGAACTTTCAGGTCTGAGGGTATAGAAGGGGAATCCCAGGACCCTTCCCCCAAGCGCTGTGTGGAGTCTCCAGGGGCCCCTGAAATCTCCGACACACTGGCCTGGAGAGAGGGCCTTGCTGAGGCTGGACTTGAGGAGTTGAACACAGGCACCAGGCAGATGGCTGGAGGAGAAAGCCAGAGAAACACAGCAAAAATTTTCAGAAGATGGTGGCTTAGATGGAGCCAAAGCTCAGACCTCCTGGCTTTACCACACCAAGATAGAGAACAAAAGGCTTCAAGAGGAATGAAAACCAGGTCAAACAGCAGGAAAGAGCAGGGGGACCATAGCTCAGTGAAAATAATCCATCTTGTGCCTCCACTTCTTTTTTCTTTTCTTTTATTTTCCTCTTGAGGTTTTAGCCTCAGGGCACATTAAACAATACAGACTAATCCAGTCCAGGCTTACTCCCATCAATTGGACAGACAAGAAGTCTTCAGGGGCAGGGAAACTCCAACACCCCTCCACGATACATTGCAGAGAAAGTAACTATAAACCTCCATTAAGAGCTGGGGGGAGATCTTTCATTGAAGCTCATTAAATGCATCTGCTTAAAATAGCAGAACAGAAAAGGAAAAAAATATAAGTAAACAACAGAAAAAGAGAAAAGAAATGACAATTGACAGCTTCTTTCAAGGAAATGAAAAGAGAGCAAACAAAATAGAAAAAAAAAGAAGTTCTAGTGAATTGGACACAGGCTTCGAAAGATCTCAATATTCAATTAACTCAAGAACTTCAGGAACTCAAAAAGCAATCAAGAGAGGCAGAAGACAATTTGAAAAAGGAAATACATGAACTAAAACAAGAAAATAAAGTCTTAAATGCCAGAATTGGCCAGCTTGAAAATCAAGCAAAAAAGATAAAAGATGATCTACAAAGAAAATGAGACCAGTAGAAGAAGGATGACCAAAAAGCCAGGGTTGAAATTCAGTCTTTAAAAAATAGAACTCAACATCTAGAAGCAAATGACTTCACAAGGCAGCAAGAATATATTAAACAAAATAAAAAAATGAAAAATTTGAGGAGAATATGAAATACCTCATTGATTCAACCAAAGATCTAGAGAAGAGAACTAGAAGAGAAAATTTAAGAATTATTGGCTTACCAGAACATCATGACAAAAGAAAAAGTTTAGACATCATCCTACAAGAAATTACCAGAGAAACTTGCACTGACATTCTCAAACAAGAGGGAAAAGTGGAAATAGAAAGAATCCACAAATCACTTCCTACATTTAATCCACAACTGACAACTTCCAGGAATATTATAGCCAAATTCAAAAACTACCAGACCAAGAAAAAATATTACAAGCTTCTAAAAAGAAGTCATTCAGATATCAGAGAACCAAAGTTAGGATAACACAGGATCTGGCTGCAACTACATTGAAGGACCAGAAGGCATGGAACATAATATTTCGGAAAGCAAGAGAACTAGGTCTACAACCAAGAACCAACTATCCAGCAGAGCTGACTAAATAAAATTGAGGGCTTCCAAGTACTAATAAAGAAAAAACAGACTTAAAGAGAGAGTTTGCTACCCAAACACAGAATTCAAGGGAATCACCATAATCCTTTCAGCAATAAAAGAGAAAAAGACCAGGTCAATAAATTGGACACGCAACGTACAGAAAATAGAAAATGAACAACTTAAAAATTTAAAAATTGAAAGCAGAAATGCTGAAAAATTAAAGTAGATTCAATAAATTCAATAAATATAAAAGTAAAAACTAAGTGAATTAATAAATTCAAAGTGGAAACCGGTGTTTTGAACAGGAACAGAGCAAAACTACATGAACACATAAGCAAATTATCTCAAAGGCTCAAGAAACTTAACTCTAAAATTACATTAGTTATTTGCAAAAATATGACAGGTATAAATGTTACTTAATTACCTCTATGATATTTTTATGATTTTAATGCTGAAACCAAAAAGATTAAAAGTAGGAAAAATGCTATAGACCAACCAATCAAATGGTTTACTGATGCAAAATTTAAATAAATTAAACATAAATAAAATAATATTTAAAAGACTACAAAATATATATTAAAAACTATACATTATAATAAGGTTAACTTAATTCCAGGAATTGAGATTTGATTCAAAAATAGAAAAATATAAACAAAATATATTATATTAGCAAAATAACTACATCATATTATTATTTCAATAGATGGTAAAATAATGAAGCACAAAATATCAATGTGTGTTTAAAAATAGGGGAAAAGGATAAGTAAACCTTGTTTAACATAGGTACTATATATACAATTCCAAAAGTTAACATAATATATAAGGGATATAAAGTATATTTTATTACAATAATATCAGGGTAAAGGTAAAGATGTTGAAAGTTACCCCTGTTATTTGAGATAGTTCTGGTAATGTTGCAGAAATAAGAAAAGTGCAATGATAGCATAAACATAGTCAAATTAGAAACAAAATTATAATTTTATTTTACAAATGATCTGATAATATGGTTAGAAAACCTGAGTGTCCACTAAAGTTACCTGAAACAATCAATAATCTTTTTACAATAGAAATAAACAAATAATTGGAAAAACTTTTAATTGGTCATGAGTAGACCAAGTTAATAAAATAAAAATGCCAATGCTTTCTAAATTATTTTTTGCATGTCATACCAAATGTAATTATTGAAGAATTACTTTATAGAACTAGAAAAAATAATAAAATTGACTTAGTGATTCAAAGGGCCAAAGGGCCACTAATAGTAACTTGTTTCAAATTATAATACAAAACTGTAATCATTAAAAAATAATTTGATACTGAATAAAAAAAACTAATTAGACTGATAAATGGAATGATCTAGGTCCAAAACATACTGGAGCTGATTAATCTAATAGCCTAGAATATATGAACACCAAATTTATGGACACATTAGTGAGGGTTTGTTATTCAGCAAAGGAATAGAAGGGTCATATCTCAAAATAATAAACAGTATATTTTTTTAACCCTTGTAGTTTGGTGTATTGTCTCATAGGTGGAAGATTGGTAAGGGTGGGCAATGGGGGTCAAGTGACTTGCCCAGGGTCACACAGCTGGGAAGTGGCTGAGGCCAGGTTTGAACCTAGGACCTCCTGTCTCTAGGCCTGACTCTCACTCCACTGAGCTACCCAGCTGCCCCCCAAACAGTATATTTTTAAAACCATCAGCAAATATCATCTGCAATGGAAACAAGATAGAAGCCTTCCCAATAAGATCAGGAGTGAAGCAAGGATTCCCATTATCACCTATTTTATTCAATATAGTACTAGAAATGCTAGCAGTAGCAATTTTAGAAAAAAAATAAATCATTGGGATTAAAGTAGACAACGAGGAGACTAAACTATCACTCTTGCAGATGATATGGTATAATTAAAGAACACCAGAAAATCGACTAAAAGTCTAGTGGAAATAATTAACAACTTTTGTAAAGTTGTAGGGTACAAGATAAACCCACATAAATCATTAGCATTTCTATATATTTCTAACAAACTCAGCAGCAGATATTAGAAAGAGAAACTCCATTTAAAATCATGCTCTAGACAATATAGAATATTTAGGAACATATTGCCAGGACAATATCTTACCCAAATCAATCTACTTATTCAGTGTTGTACTTATCAAACTGCCCAAAAACTTTTTTATAGAATTAGAAAAAAAATATATCAAAGTTCATCTGGAAGAACAAAAGATCAAGAATATCCAGGGAAATAATGAAAAAAATGTGAAGGAGGTAGGGCCTAGGAATACCAGATCATAAACTGTACTATAAAGCAGTTGTCATTGAAGCAATATGGTACTGGCTAAGAGACAGAAGGGGGATCAATGGAATATACTAAAAGTAAAAGTAAATAACCTCAGCAAGCTAGTGTTCGATAAATATATAAGGAATGAAGTCAAAGTTACAAAAAAAAATCAAACCATCCCCCAATTGACAAATGATCAAGGGACATCAATAGTCAGTTTTTACATGAAGAAATCAAAATTATCAATAAATACATGAAAAAGTGTTTCAAATCCCTCCTGATTAGAGAAATGCAAATAAGAACAAGTCTGACATACCAACTTACCCCTATGGGGGATGGAGTGGGGGTAGGACACAGCACAAGGTCACTAAAAGGTTCACCATCACTCTTCTAGACAGTTGGAAGTTTTCAGTTTTTTCAAAGTGATGTGATCAGAATAATGGTTTGTCATTGCTCACTTGTAGCCAAACACACTAATGCTCACTTTGGAACTGTGATTTTGGAGTGGTTATAGGGCAATCTAATTGCCAGACAGTGGCTTGTCCTTCATCTAGTATTGGCAGAGGTATCCTTGTAATTTCTTTCTGACCAGTTCCTGTGTCCCCTTACTATTTCTGACATTGGAGATTCAAAGCTGTTGCTGCTGTTCTTTCCAACTTAAGGTCCACAGTTGGTGTTGCTGCCATGTTGGCTCTCCTCTAATGTCATAGACATTTCCTTCTGACCTTTTAAATTATGTTAAGCTGTAAAAAGTTTAATCTCAGCCTTCTTGGCTGTGCCAGTCCAGAGTTTGATTTCAGGGACTATTTTTAAATTGTTTGGACAGGTATGTTGGGAGAGCCTGGTGGATATCTCTACTCTACCATCTTGGCTTTGCCCCCAGAAGTTTTTGATGAGCAATTTATAACTATTCCTAAAAGGTTACTAAACTCTATATACACTTTATGTTGTGAAATCTATCAATTTATGTGGGAAAATTGGCCAAACTCTAATGAAACAAAAATGAACACAATAGTGCATCAAAATAATACCCACAAAATAAAGTGAGTCCTTGAGATAACTGTAGGTACATAATATACTTAATTATTAATATGCTGACTTCTTTTTAGCCCAGTGTGGTTTCCTGCCCAGCAGGACAAAAATAATTACAACGACTAGCAAACTTTTAAAAGGGAAAGAAGAAAAGAGAGGAAAAGGTACTGTTTGCTCCTCTATCATCCTGAAGTTGAGATGCTTTGTATACTTACTACTGTTTTTTCCCTCAGGGAAGGGAAATATAGAAAAGTCTCTTTGAAGCCTCAGCTAGCAAAAGAGAGAATAACAAAAGACTGATCTTGAGAGCATAGAGATAGAAAGCTCTTGATTTCCTTAACCACTACGAAGAAAGAAAAAAGAAAGGTACAACGTCAAAAAGGAAAAACAAAACAAACAAAACAAAAGAAAACAAAAAAATTCAGGAGATCTGATACCACACTTGCTACTTCTGGTTAGTTCACAATCCCAATTATATGCGTTTTAATGAATATACTTAACAAAAGTTCTTCAATATATTATTAAAGGTACAGTTACTAATTAAGGAAATATTATTCATCAAGTAGCAAAATGCTTTCATCAAGAAAGGAGTATATTAGTTTAAATTTATTTTATTTTATTTTAATTTTTTCCTACATGAAATATTTTATTATTTTTTATTTTTTAGAAAAAAAATTTTTCCGTGGTTATATGATTCATGTTCTTGCTCTCTCTCCCCCAAACTTCCCACCCACTCCTCCGAAGCCTACACATTTCCACTGGTTTCTTCATGTGTCATCAATCAAGACTTATCTCCATATCCCAATGGATATATATATACTCTACCCTCTCAGGGTTAATTCTGCTGAGAGTAAGGTTTAAATATTACCTCTTAATGCTCTCTTCCTCTCCTTCTTATAGTAGTATTCATGCCCTTGCCTTCCCATGCCCTCTTTGTGTGGTATAAAATTTCCTATTTTCCTTATTCATTCAAGGTTCTCTTGGTGCCATCTACTATTCCTCCCCCTCTTTTTCCCCTTCATATCATCTTAGACCATTTAGTGCTTCAACCTCTCCCTATGAATAATTCTTCTAATTACTATAATAGTGAATAGTTTTTGAAAATTACACATAACATTTCTCCATATAGGAACACAAATAATTCGATCTTATTGAAGCCCTTAAAAAGGCAAATTTAAAAATAAGAGTTTTCTTTCTTTCCCCTCTGTTTTTTATTTACCTTTTCATGTTTCTATTGGTTTTTTGTGGTTGGATATCAAACTTTATGTTTAGTCCTGGTCTTTTCTGTGCAAATACTTGGAAATCTTCTATTTTGTTGAATGCCCATACTTTCCCCTAGAAGTATATAGTCAGTTTTGATGGGTAGTTGATCCTTGGTTGTCGACCCAGTTCTCTTGCCTTTCTGAATATCATATTCCAAGCCTTTGAGTCTTTTAGCATGGAGGCTGCCAGATCCTGTGTGATCCTGATTGGTGCTCCTTGATATCTGAACTGTCTCTTTCTGGCTTCTTGTAAAATTTTTCTTTTACTTGGAAGCTCTTGAATTTGGCTATTATATTCCTGGGGGTTGTCTTTTCTGGGTCTAGTGTAGAGGGTGATCTAGGTATGCTTTCAATGTCTATATTGCCCACTTGTTGTAGAGCTTCAGGGCAGTTTTGTTGGATAATTTAATGTAGCATGGCATCAAATTTCTATTAATTTCTGCTTTTTCAGGAAGACCAATGATTCTGAAATTGTCTCTTCTAGACCTGTTTTCTTGAACTGTCAATTTCTCAGTGTCCACATCAACCCATGTGTTCAAACAGTTGTTTTTCTTCTGTGTTTCCATTCATGTAGTTCTTTCTCTGAATGTGGGTATCATTCTTTTCCATAAATCCCTCAGAATTGTCCTGGGTCATTGCATTTCTGCTAGTACAGAAGTCTATTACATTCGATTTTACCACAGTGTATCCATCTCTGTGTACAATGTTCTTCTGGCTCTGCTTCTTTCTTTCTTTTTTTTAATTTATTTTAGACTAAAGTAGTAGAGCAAAGAAATAATCATCTATGTTTCTATTTATCAGTTTTTTCCCCCCGTTGGAGGTGGACATATACAATGTATTCTTCAAATATCTATTATATAGTTATATGTAATTTTCT
>NW_025372212.1:0-3797 GCF_016433145.1 Gracilinanus agilis | reverse complement strand
TGTAATTCTCTGTGGTGAACTCTATTCACTATTATAGTATCCACTATAATAGTAATTAGAAGAATTATTCATAGGGAGACATTGGAGTACTAAATGGTCTAAGATGATAAGGGAGTGGGTGGGAAAGANTTTTTAAATTTGCCTCTTTAAGGGCTTCAATAAGATCTAATTATTTGTATTTCTATATCGAGAAATGTTATGTGTAATTCTCTGTGGTGAACTCTATTCACTATTATAGTATCCACTATTATAGTAATTAGAAGAATTATTCATAGGGAGACATTGGAGTACTAACTGGTCTAAGATGATAAGGGAGTGGGTGCGAAAGAGGGGGTGAATAGTAGAGGAGACCAAGAGAAACTTGAATGAATAAGAAAAATAGGATATTCTATTACACACAAAGAGGGCATGGGAAGGGGAGGGGATGAATACTATTACAAGAAAGAGAAGAAGAGAGCATTAAGAGGTAATATGTAAACCTTACTCTCAGTGGAATTAACCCTGAGAGGGAAGAGTAGCTATATCCATTGAGATATAGAACTCTATCTAACCCTACTGAGAAAAAGTCAGAAGGGATAAACCAAGGGGAGCAGAGAACTGGGGAGATCAAAAAAAGAAGGGGAGGAGAAGAGAGAGGGAATTCATTAGGCCTTAAAAATAAAAAGAGGGGAACAACAAGGGAGGGGGTAGAAAGGGTAGTAAATCAAAGGAGGGGACAAGGGTTACTGGTTTAAAACAAATCACTGGTTAAAGAAGGAAATAACCTAAAAAGAAGGGGGTAGGACTAAGAGAGGATACCAAAATGTTGGGGAATGCACAACTGATAATTATAACTCTGAATGTGAATGGGATGATTGATTATACTAAATTAAAATGCTTTTATACAAACCAAAATAATGCAACCAAAATCAAAAGGGAAACAACAAATTGGGAAAAAATCTTTATAACAAAAAACTCTGACAGGGTCTAATTACTCAAATATACAAGGAGTTAAATCAAGTGTATAAAAAATCAAGCCATTCCCCAATTGATAAATGAGCAAGGGACATGAAGAGGCAATTTTCAGATAAAGAAATCAAAACTTTCAATAAGCACATGAGAAATTGCTTTAAATCTCTTATAATTAGAGAAAAAAATGCGAATCAAAACAAGTCTGAGGTATTAGCTCACAACTAGCATATTAGATAAAATGAGTGTAGGGGAGAGTAATGAATGCTGGAGGGGATGTGGCAAAATTGGGACATTAATGCATTGCTGGTGGAGCTGTGAACTGATCCAACCCTTCTGGATGGCAATTTGGAACTATGCTCAAAGGACTATAAAAGATTGCCTGCCCTTTCATCCAGCCATACCACTGTTGCGTCTTTACCCCAAAGAGATCATAGATAAACAGTCTTGTACGAAAATATTAATAGCCTTGATTTTTGTGGTGGCAAAAAACTGGAAAACGAGGGTATGCTCTTCAATTGAGGAATGGCTGAACAAACTGTGGTATATGCTGGTGATGGAATATTATTGCCCTAAAAGGAATAATAAACTGGAGGAATTCCTTGTGAACTGGAAAGACCTCCAGGAATTGATGCAGAGTGAAAGGAGCAGAGCCAAAAGAACATTGTACATAGAGACGGATACACTGTGGTAAAATTGAATGTAATGGACTTCAGTACTAGCAGCAATGCAATGACCCAGGACAATTCTGGGACTTATGGAAAAGAACTCTACCTACATTCAGAGGAAGAACTACAGAAGAGGAAACACAGAAGAAAAGCAACTGCTTGAACACATGGGTTGAGGAGGACATGATTGAGGATGTAGACCCAAAACTACCACACCAATGCAACTATCAACAATTTGGAAATAAATCTTGATCAATGACACATGTTAAAACCAGGGGAAATGGACATTGGCTATGGAGGGTGAGGGGAAGTCATGGGGTGAAGGGGAAAGTAAGAACATGAATCATGTAACCATGATAACTTTTCTAAACAATAAAAGTTATTCAAAAAAATAAATAAGACCATACACACACACACAAACATTAGAAAACCATCCACATAATTGACCATATCAACAGTCTAACAAACAAAAATCACATGATTATTTCAATAGATGCTGAAAAAGCGTTTGGCAAAATATAACACCCATTCCTTCTGAAAACACTAGAAAGTATAAGAATAGAAGGACATTTCCTAAAAATAATGAACAGTATATTTCTAAAACCATCAACAAGCATCATATGCAATGGGGATAAATTAAAAGCATTCCCAATAAGATCAGGAGTGAAACAAGGATGCCCACTATCACCTCTATTATTTAACATTTTACTAGAAACACTAGCAGTAGCAATTAGAGAAGAAAAAGAAATTGAAGGTATTAAAATAGGCAATGAGGAGACTGAACTATCACTCTTTGCAGATAATATGATGGTCTACTTAAAAAATCATAAAGAATCAACTAAAAATCTCATAGAAATAATCACTAACGTTTGCAAAGTTGCAGGATACAAAATAAATGCACATAAATCATCAGCATTTCTATATATTTCCAACACATTAGAGCAGCAAGAGGTAGAAAGAAAAACACCATTTAAAATCATCCTAGACAATATAAAATACTTAGGAATCTATCTACCAAAACAAACAGAGGAATTATACGAACACAACTACAAAACACTTTCCAAACAATTAAAACTAGACTAAACAATTGGAAAAACATTGATTGCTCATGGGTAGGATGAGCTAACATAATAAAAATAATCATTCTACCCAAATTAATTTACCTATTTAGCACCATACCTATCAAACTACCAAAAAACTTTTTACTGAATTAGAAAAAACAATAACAAAGTTCATTTGGAGTAACAAAAGATCAAGAATATCAAGGGAAATAATGAAAAAATGTGAAGGAAGGTGGCCTAGCAGTACCAGATATTAAACTGTATTATAATGCAGTAGCCATCAAAACACGACTGTACTGGCTAAGAGATAGAAGGGAGGATCAGTGGAATAGACTTGGGGTAAGTGACCTCAGTAAGACAGTGTATGATAAACCCAAAGAGCCCAAACTTTTGGGACAAAAATCCAGTATTTGACAAAAACTGCTGGGAAATTTGGAAAATGATATAGGAAAGATTGGGCTTAGATCAACATTTCACACCCTACGCCAAGATAAATTCAGAATGGGTGAATGACTTGAATATAAAGAGGGAAACTATAAATAAATTAAGTGAATACAGAATAGTATACTTGTCAGATCCCTGGGAAAGAAAAGGTTTTAAAACCAATTAAGAGTTAGTAAAAATTTTAAAATGTAAAATAATTGATTTTTATTATATAAAATGAAAAAGCTTTGGTACAAACATAAACAATGCAGCCAAAATCAGAAGGGAAACAACAATTTTGGGAAAAAATCTTTATAACAAAAAACTCTGACAGGGGTCTAATTACTCAAATATACAAGGATTTAAATCAATTGTATAAAAAATCAAGCCATTCCCCAATTGATAAATGGAAAAGGGACATGAAGAGGCAATTTTCAGATAAATAAATCAAAAGTAATAATAAGCACATCAGAAAGTGTTCTAAATCTCTAATAATTAGAGAAATGCAAATCAAAAGAACTCTGAGGTATCACCTTACACCTAGCAGATTGGCTAAAATGACAACACTGGAGAGTAATGAATGCTGGAGGGGATGTGGCAAAATTGGGACATTAATGCATTGCTGGTGGAGTTGTGAATTGATCCAACCCTTCTGGATGGCAATTTGGAACTATGCTCAAAGGGCTATAAATGATTG
>NW_025372211.1:0-1948 GCF_016433145.1 Gracilinanus agilis | reverse complement strand
GAGGAGGACGAGGAGGAGGACGAGGACGAGGAGGACGAGGAGGAGGACGAGGACGAGGAGGACGAGGACGAGGAGGAGGAGGAGGACGAGGACGAGGACGAGGAGGACGAGGACGAGGAGGAGGAGGAGGAGAAAGAAGAATGAGGAGGAGGACGAGGACGAGGAGGAGGAGAAAGAAGAATGAGGAGGAGGACGAGGACGAGGAGGACAAGGAGGACGAAGATGAGGACGAGGACGAGGAGGAGATAATAATGATGGTGATTGATGATGATTGACAGTGATGATGATGTTGATGATTGTGGATAATCCATCCATCCTTGAATAACCAGAAGCCACTGTCCCTCTTGTGGCTGGAGGTGCACTAATTTGTGGTATTGTAAAAGTAGTCCTGCTCAGGATTCTGAGCCTGCTGACTTCAATGGTCTTGACACTCTAACCTAGGCATACTCAACAGAAAGTCTTGCAAATACTTAGCTGTTGCCAACTTTGCAACAGTCAGTCATTGCTATCCAACTCTTTGAAATATTCTGTGCCTAAGACTTCCAGGATCTTCTTGGAAAGCACATTGAATGGAACTTTTGAAGGGACACAGACACATGAAGAAAACTACTCTGGTAGCCAGGCTCTGCGATAACTCCTGTGAGAAGCTCTAGCCTGACTCACCTTCCCTTTCTCCTATCCACACACCCTAGAGCCACAGAATTATAGAACCTGTTTAGACAACACTAGGAAGCAGAGGCAGGAAGACTCAGAAAGATCTGATTTCAAATCTGGCCTCCAATACTTACTAGCTCTGAGACCTTGGGCGTCACCTAACCCCATTTGCCTCTGTTTCCTTATCTGTAAAATGTGCTAAGGAAGGAAATGGCAAACCACTCCAGGATCTCTGGGATCACAAAGAATTGGGTATGACTGAAAAACAATTCAACAACAGACAGCTCTAGTCCAGAGGCCTAAGCAATTTGTGCTTGTATGTACTGTTTAAAAGTAGTATCAGAATGGAAGAGAGACTATCAGCCAAAGCTACTGCGTTCCTTATTGCCCTTTTCCCTATCAGATTCTATTGCCCTACTTCCATGATTGTAATAATATGGAGCAGCATTTGAGGTAAAAATTTGGGGATGACTGAGACTGAGGAGCAACAACATCCCTATCTACCACCAGGCTGGCTGGCCTTCACCTGCAGGCCCAGGTAGGAATAGAGTCCATTCATTACTTATGCTGTATGGCCAGCACCCTAATCAGTAAGGGCAATGGGGTCATGCCTGCTGTTGTGGATAATTGAATTTCCAAAAATAAGATACCTCCTGCCCACAGGCATGATGCAATTTCCAGCCTCCAAATGGCCAGTGCAGGACAGAGTGAGGAGGCCAGCCGGCCTCTCTCCTGACTGGCAGCTCCCCTGCTGATCCCTCTCTGCCTCTCTCCTTGGCAAAAGATGTCAGGGCAGCTGCTCAGTGCCAGGGCATGGAGGGATACTAGAACAAGGACAGATGTCCACTGGGGCAAGGCCATTAAATTCTTCTTCACTCATGACCCATACTCAGACAGTATTTCTTCTCTGAAGTGGGTCTTCAGAGGAAAAAGAGACATTAACCAAAAACCACCTGGATTTCTTCATGAGATTTTTATCATTCTGTATTGGTATTTGTGTTTTCTTCATTCCTTCCTTGATTCATTCAGGAACTATCTGTAGAATATGTACTGTAAGGCTACTGTGCTAGCCATTGAGTGATATTCAAAGATGAATAAAGCCCAGTTCCTGCCTTGTAATAAGTCAAGTCAAATTATTGATTAAGTTAATTGGATTAATAGATTATCATTGTTTTTACAATGTACTAAGAACTATCCTGAGCACTGAGAATAAGGAAGAGAGAGGAAGAGAAAGAGAGAGAGAGAGAGAGAGAGAGAGAGAGAGAGAGAGAGAGAGAGAGCTGTCTCTTATACA
>NW_025372210.1:0-6319 GCF_016433145.1 Gracilinanus agilis | reverse complement strand
ATCTCAGTTTTGAACTCTTCCATAGCTTGTGAGGAGTTTTCCTTATTTGAGGAGGGTCCGGATGCTTGTTTGTTCTCCTCCTCTGTTTGCTCAGTTGTCTGGATTTTCTCTGTGTAAAAGCTGTCGAGTGTTAAAGACTTCTTCTTTTTGTTATTATTCTTTCTCTTCTGAACCTCCTGATGCTGAGTAGCCATCATTAGCCCAGCAGCTTCTCAGCTTTATCCTCGGGCTCAGTGTCTGTTCCCAATCTATTGGCTCCTGAGGTCTGAATTCTGGTTTTTTCCAAGGTCAAGCCCCCTGGTGGGCCCTCTTGCTTGATCCTCTGCTGGAGGTTTCTTTACAAGTCTCAGGGCGCTGCTTCCACAGTCGTATACCCGTCTGCACTGGTTCCCCACTTAGGCTTAGTTCTGCCTCCACCCACGCCTCTACTCAGCCGGCACTCTGCGCGCCCAGCGTCCTGCTCCGGCGCGCGCGCTCAGATTTCGCGTGCTTTTTTTGACTTAATGGGGTCCTAAGTCTTGCTGCTGTCAGGAACAGGTCCCGGAGCTGCTGATGACTCGATGGGTGCCCCAAACTTGCTCTATTTCTTTTTAGCTGGGTTCGGAGCTACAGGTGAGTGTGGAGGGGGTGGGGGTGGGGCGGTTGCTCAGCTCGCGATTGAGTGAGTGAGAGCCCTTTTTAGCCTGGAAATGTCTCGATTCCACGTACCTTCCACGCTGTGCCCTGTTGTGGGGTTCCTCCGTTCGTCTGGACTTGTTTTTATGTCCCCTTGAGGAGTTTTGTATGTTTCGGTCAGGAGAGGTTAAGAGCTGCTTCTTACTCTGCCGCCATCTTAACCCGGAAGCCGCTGTTAGTAGTTTTAACAATTTAATTTAATTAAAATAGAGATAGTAAGGAGAGGGAAATGTAGGAAATGTAGGAAGGAAGTAGAGAATTGCCTAGCCTACTCTAAGTGCTGATCCGATGAAATCCAACTCACCACCAACAAAGGCTCCCTCAGGTCCCAATATCCAGTCAGAAGTCCTCAGGAGTGTGAGCCTTCAGCAAGAGTGTCACCAACCCAAGAGAAAGCGTCTCCAGCCAGAGTGTCACCAACCCAAGCAATTCACCAACGCAAAATTGGCTGAGTTGTCCCGCTCCACCCATCAGCTCTCTCCCCTCTCAGGTCACACCTCAGGAACCAATCATAGTTCCTTAATTTGTCTGGTACTACTCAGAAGGCAGTGCCTGTGGGATCAACTTCCTGTCTTTGAGAGTGTGAACATCCTTTCTCTGAGGGTGTGAACTTTCTTGCAATCAATGCTAAAGTATCTTCAAGTTCCTGACTGATTAAGTTAAAAAAAAAAACAAAGGGAGATAATTCCATCTTCACACTACCAAAAAAGCATCCCTTATAACAAAAAATTTAAAAGAGGGGAGAAAATCCAGTTTACTACCCATAGTCCCTTACTTCCATAAAGAAGGTTAGAGAAAAATGGAATCTTCTGCCAGCAGGAAGGGGAAGGGAAGGGAATGGAAGGGAGAGAGATAAATTCAATCATATAACTTAGGAAAACGTATGTGTAAATTTGTTATTACATGTAATTGGTAAAAAAAAATGTTTAATTTAATTTATTTTAAAAAGAAGGTAGGTTGGGCCAAGGGAGGTACTTTCATATGCATAGATATAGATATACACACATGTGTACATGTAGATATAGATATATCTTCTTTGGGGCCAGGTGTACTCATTATATTTTCACAGATTTCACTTTTGTTTTGTAGTGACTGTTCTTTCCATTTGCATTGTTTTAGGCATTGTGTATATTATTCTGTCTGCTACTAGAGGTAATTAGTTTAAAATTTTTATATAGTTTATTAGTGGCTGTGTAGTTGATCTTTGATTTATTTCTTCCAAGATAAGGATAGAAGAGGAGAGGGCCAAGATTATTTGAACCAATAGACTCAATACTCTCTGGGATTGTACCAGGCTAGTTCAGTCATGCCTGGAGAATTTGAGTCCCCCATCTGACAACACATGACTGTTTCTTTCAGTTGCATCTCCACAGGCTCCCCTTCACATGCTAAGTTCCTGTTCCCTTAACCCCCAACATTTTCAGATTAGGTCATCTGAAGCCCCATGTTCCTCCCACTTCCTTCAAAACTTAAGTAGGTGGCCATTCTTCTTTTCCTAAATAGACTGTTAACCTCTTCTACATCCTTAGCACCGAAAGCACAAGTCATAACTTGTCTTGTACCGCCAGTACTGGGATGTGAGCCAGGTGACTCCTAGCTACATGGATAGGCTCTGTCCCTGGGTACTCTCCCCATTCCTTCTTCAGGTCACATGCCCTTCCTCTCCTCTGATGTTTTCATCTGTTACTCAGCTGGAAGAGTTTACCCATCAGATCTGTCAGGTTGAGGATGGAGGAGGGGAAGGGATGGAAAGGGTGTTCTTCTGGTGGTCTTTGAATTCATCACTCAGACCTCATAATCAAGACTCTTTCCAGCTCCAAGTGGCTTTTGAATATTTAAATATCCCTTGTCTATGGATTAGTAATGGATGATATAGCATTCCCTAGTCCTCTGTTGGTGAACCTATGGCATGTGTGCCAGAGGGGGTTACTCTCCTACCCCTCTCCACCATACCAGAGGACCTTTCTTACTTTGCCCCCCCTCTACCTGGTAGCCCAATGGGAGCACTTCCTCTCTCCCCTCTCTGCGGTAAGGGGGCAGCTCACATGCAGCATGATGGTGCAGTTTGGGCACTTGGTCTCTAAAAGATTTGCCATTACTGCCCTAGTCCTAGGAATACATACAAATTTTTTCTAAAATATCACGACTGCTACCACCACTACCACCACTACCACCACTACCACCATCACCACCACCACCACCACCACCACCACTACTACTACTACTACAATTACTACTACTACTACTACTACTACTACTACTACTACTACTACTACTACTACTACTACNTACTACTACTACTACTACTACTACTACTACTACTACTACTACTACTACTACTACTACTACTACTATTGTTTTGTGTTGTTCAGTCATGTCCAGATCATTTTACAGATGAGGAAACTAAGGCAAACAGGGTTAAGTGGTTTGCCCAGGGTCATACACATAGTGTCTAAGGCTGGATTTGAGTCTTCCTGTCTCCAGGCCCAGCATTTATCCACCACATCACCTAGTTAACATTTTATAGGGCTTACTATGTTCCAGATACTGTGCTAAGCACTTTCCAATCATCATCTCATCTAATCCTCACAACAACTCTGACAGGGAGGTACTATTATTTTTTTTTAAACCCTTGTACTTTCGGTGTATTGTCTCATAGGTGGAAGAGTTGTAAGGGTGGGCAATGGGGGTCAAGTGACTTTGCCCAGGGTCACACAGCTGGGAAGTGGCTGAGGCCAGGTTTGAGAGGTACTATTATTATCCCTATTTTACATATGAGGAAACTGAAGCTGAAAGAAGTTAAATGACTTACCCAGGTTCATTCATCTACTAAGTGTCAACCTGGAAAAAACACAGAACTATTAAAGTAGTCAGCAAAACCAAATCTTCAATCAGGAAAGAGAAAGGTCCATAATAATTGGCAGCTACACAGAACCAAGCTCCAAATACTACACAGAGTCAAAACCCTTAGGCTCTGGGGATAATATCTCTGGAAGAATCACCCCAAGAGATGATTCTCCAAAGAGTGACAGAACTTGGGGTCTTACATACCTTTTGGGGAAAAAAGGACAGGGAGGTATGATTGATTGACTTTATAATGGTAACAAGGAAATGAGAATTCCAAGACAGGATTATCAGGGAGAGGCTGATGCTTTACAATGGATAGATAAGGACTAGACTTCCTGGTAGGGGGCTTTAATATTATGGGAGAAACTACTAAGACAAAAAAAGGTAATTAACATTTGACTACATCCACTAGTCCCACCTAAACTGGGATCATTAAGTACTTTAAAGTCTATTGTTCAGTCTGAAATGGGTCAGTCTAGGACTTCCCTCAGTGAATTTTCAGAGGACAGGGGCAAATTTGGGGTTCCCAAAAACCCATTTGACAAAGGTAAATGTCAGGTTGGATTTGAACTAAAGTCTTTCTGACTCCAGGGTCAGTGCCATCTCTTATGTCATCTAGTTGCCTTTATCTCTCTGAGTCTCATCTTTCTCATCTACAAAATAAGGAAATTGAAAAAACCCCGATTTCTAAAATCTCTACAATGAGGTCTCCTGAATTCCACCAATCTCTCCCCAAAGTCTACAGTCTTTTCTGCTAGGCATGAGCTGTTGCTACTATTCCAAGAAAACCATACCCTCGGTGGAGTTAGGACTTTGAAAGTTGTGAGAAGTAAATTTACAAAAATAAGATAAGTTAAGCTTTTCTGGGATTCTTCAGACCATAACAAGCCTAGAGAGCATGGGTAGAGACTCCCCTCTTAGGGATCAAAGTTTGCAGTCTATAACTTTTTGCAGTTTATTACCTAAACAAGGTTCTTTTACAAGACCTTCATGGAGTCCCTGTGATTCTGCACACAAGGTTGAACAGTTTCAAAACCAACCCCAACAACAATAAAATCAGGTCACCTTTTCCTCTTAGATCTTCCTCTGAAATCTTCAAATCATCCTACTTTCTTATCACTCTAAAAAGCAAAACAAAACAAAAATTTTTCCTAAAAAAAATGACAGATATTGGATGGGATATGGAAAAATAGGGACACTATCACACTGTTGGAGTTGTGACTGACAACCATTCGGGAGAACAATTTGGAACTATGCCCAAAAGGCTATATAAAATTGTGCATATTCTTTGACATAGCAATACCACTACTAGGTTTGTATCCTAAAGAGATAAAATACACATACACACACACATACACACACACACAGCAGCTCTTTCTATGGTGGCAAAGAATTGGAAATTGAGGGGATATCCATCAATTGGGGAGTGGCTAAACAAGATGTGGTATATGATTGTGATGAAATACTATTGTTCCATAAGAATTGATGAGCAATATGGTTTCAGAAAAACCTGGGAAGACCTACATGAACATATGCAAAGTAAAATGAGCAGAATCAAGAAAATCCCATGTAGAATAACAGTAATATTGTAAAATGATCAGTAATATAATAATATAAAACAATCTAAAGCTCTGAAAACCTGAGTGGGGAACCAGTGCAAACAGGTATACGACTGTGGAAGCAGTGCCCTGAGACTTGTAAAGGAACCTCCTGCAGAGGATCAAGCAAGGGGGTCAACCAGGGGGCTTGACCTTGGAAAAAACCAGAACTCAGACCTCAGGAACCAATAGACCGCGGACAGACACTGAGCGCGAGGATAAACCTGAGAAGCTTCTGGGCTAATGATGGCTACCCAGCCTCAGGAAACTCAGAAGAGAAAGAATAACAACAAGAAAAAGAAGCCTTTAACACTCGACAACTTTTACACAGAGAAAATCCAGACAACCGAGCAAACAGAGGAGGAGAACAAACAAGCATCCGGACCCTCCTCAAATAAGGAAAACTCCTAACAAGCTATGGAAGAGTTCAAAACTGAGATTTTGATGAAAATGGAAGAGATCTGGCAAGAAAATAACTGTTTAAAAGGTAAAATCTTGCAATTGAACACCAGAAATGACCAGATTGAAAAGGAATACCAGAAGATTATGGCCGAAAACCGAAAGATTATAGCCGAAAATCAATCCCTAAAGGCTAGAATCGAGCAATTGGAAGCTAATGATCTCTCAAGACAACAAGAACAAATAAAACAAAGTCAAAAGACTGAAAAAATAGAAGGAAACATGAAATATCTCAATGAGAGAGTGACAGACCAAGAAAACCGGTCTAGAAGAGACAATTTGAGAATAATTGGTCTTCCAGAAAAAACAGAAATTAATAGAAACCTGGACTCTGTACTAAAAGAAATTATTCAGCAAAATTGCCCTGAAGTCCTACAAGAGGGCAATATAGACATCGAAAGGATTCATAGAACACCCACTACATTCGACCCAGAGAAGAAATCGGTTAGAAATATTATTGCCAAATTCAAAAGCTTTCAAGCAAAAGAAAAAATCTTACAAGAAGCCAGAAAGAGACAATTCAAATATCAAGGAGCACCAATCAGGATCACACAGGATCTGGCAGCCTCCACGCTTAAAGACCGTAAGGCTTGGAATACAATATTCAGAAAGGCAAGAGAGCTGGGCCTGCAACCACGGATCAACTACCCATAAAAATTGACTATATATTTCCAGGGGAAAGTATGGGCATTCAACAAAATTGAAGAATTCCAGGTATTTGCACAGAAAAGACCAGGGCT
>NW_025372209.1:0-5173 GCF_016433145.1 Gracilinanus agilis | reverse complement strand
ATGTGTATAAGAGACAGTCTCTCTCTCTCTCTCTCTCTCTCTCTCTCTCTCTCTCTCTCTCTCTCCCCCCTCCTTCTCCTCCTCCTCCTCCTCTCTCTCTCACACACACACACACAAAGAGAGAGAGAGAAGCAATAAAGCTAACAAAAAGAATAGAAAAATCAATTGTAGAATGCTTACATGTTTCCAATAAATTTTAAGGAATTGTTTAAACCATTCACTTCTCTATTCCTTATCCTATTGCCTCCATGTCTTCGTTTAAAATATAGATTCGATTCAGAGAATCTCTAGTCTAAAGGTTAAGATATCTCTTGAGAAAATATCCCCTTTGACACTCAAAATTATATATCCTAAAATTTCTCATATTGGTATAAACTTAGACTACACATTTCACACTAAAATCTGGCCTAGGCTCTTAATCATGTCCTTTGTAAGAGCGGAAAAAAAGTGCTAGAGATTAGTGAAAAAACGAGAAAAGCATCTTGATCTAAGTGGAAAGAAATGTAAAATCAAATTTTCATGATGAATATATCTAAATATTATAGTTTGTATAATTATCTCTCAGTGCATACTTTTTTTCTCCCTTCAAAGAAATCTCATTTGTGGAGATATTTTACATTCAGGGATAGCATATACTTATATTAATATAGCGTACTGATTTTAAAAAGCATATCCTTTACTTTGGAAGGATCAACCTACCCCTAAGAGACATTCCTAAGTGTGTTTTAAAATTATAACTGAGGCCATTGTTAGGGAAATAGAAGTCAAAAGAAAATTTTTTACAATTTAGGTTTCTATGTCTAAAAATCTTAAACTTCACAGGCATGAACATTTTAAAATTCTACAGAAATGAACAATGAATAAATAGTTTATGTACTGGGTCATAGATCTAATATGAACTAGGAACATGGATCTAATATGAATATTGGGAACATGAATAATTATAAATCTATAATATATCTTAGTGTATAAAAACCACTTTGATCCAAACAAAATTCACTTGGATTAGTCAACCTGAATGCAACAGTTGTCTTTGATTACTTCTTGAAAAGATGCTAACTTTAGTTGTAATCAACATGGAATTGCTGTCTCACAGAAACAGGCACCAAAGGGAAATAACTGCACTTTTGCCTGTGGTTTTGCCTGTCTAAATAGGCACTACCGTTTTTTATAACAAGATTATCACATGAAGACAAAAGATAGAAATATTACTCAAAGCAAATTTCTCTTGCTATAAAACAAGTGCAATCCCCACCCCAGCCCCCAAAAAAGGCATGAGAAATAAAGGCAATCATTAGAAAGTAAGGGTTTTTTAAATCCACTAAAATGGCCCTGAAAAAAAGCCTCAAATATAGCATTAATATATACAACAATTTTACCTATTTTGGAATACTGCTTCTTAAATAATTTAAAAGAAGAAATACGTTTTTGTCATCCCACATATAATTTTATATGTACATATATATTTGTTATTATCACTGGAGCAGACCTATTCTTTGGTATATATTTCTTCAGTGTTATTTTTTTGGTATATTGCAACTCCCAGTGACCAAACTCACTCTACCAATATAAATGGTCAGCCTCTACTTGCAAGAAATTTACATTCTAATGGTGAAGAGAAGAACAAATATATGTATATGTGTATATAAATATATATACACACACATATATGCATAATAATCTAAAAAGAAAAAATACAAGTAACTACAGAATTAAATAGGAAAGAAGGTAGTAGCAGTGTGGGAGTACCAGTAAAGTCTTCATATAGAGATACTTGAGCTGCATCTAGAAGGAAGGAAGGAAATTAATGAGTATGAATTGGGCACATTTTGGAATATTCTAGAATGAGAATCAATACTCACAAGTACATGTATAATACTCTAACTAGAGGGTTTTCTTGATAGAAAATAGAGATTTCAAAATTTAGATAAGAATTAATTTTTTTAAATGCCATAATCTTTACTCTATTTCTTTCCACTTAAAGCTTAATTCTTAATTTTTTTTTATGCCATGTTCTCCTTTGGCAGTCTGGTACAATCTATAGACCATTGTCAGAATAGTATTTTTAAATGCAGGAAATAAAATACACTGGGTTACAAACCAAACCAAATATACTGAAATACAATGATCAAAGTACCTTTTTACAAATCAAAGTCATGGAGTCCATATTAAGACTTGTCCTAAAGTACTACTTATTTCTTTCAAACATAAAAATGCGAGCGACATTTATTAAATACCAACTGTATTCTAGCCACTGTGCTAAGTGCTAGATTGTGGTGAATATAATAATTATATAGTAATTACAATAACCAATTTTCATATCATTAACCCCCTCCCATTTAATGTAAGATCCTTGCAGGTATAAGCCCCTCTTATGTATTTTCCTATGTCTCCTAAAACCTAGCAGAGTATATCTCTAATGGGTGAATACTAAGTAAAGGTTTGTTGAACAAATGAATCCTTTTTGGTCTGAAAGAAGACTAAATCAATTAATTATCTCAACTATCAATCCAGGATGATAGTTATCCATAATTGTCAATAAATGAGATAAGCATTGTAAAAAAACATCCAAAGTAACTTTGGATTTGTTGTTGTTGCTGTTGTCAATCTGTTGTTATCTTCCATCATACTTGGAACCAATAAAAAAATCTGGGTGTAAACTCAGGAGACAAATGTCCTTTCTGCCCTTGAAATGCTGTACCCTGAGATACATTATAGAACATAGCAGTCAAATAGCCTGGAGGTGATTCTAGCATGAGACTCATCATATCAGGCATTAAGGATGTGAACATTTAATTCTTTTTTTAATCTACTGGAATTGGGTCCTAGTGAAGCCAAGAATCCATATGCACAAATCCTCTCCCCCAAGGAACAAAATCTTAGGCTAAAATAATATTAAACCCATTTATTTCTAAAGAGTTTGTACACTGAGAACTCTTTTAGTCTGTCTCTCTACCCCTCACCTCAGTTCCCACTACCTATCCTCATTAGGACCAAAAGAGATCTGGATCAAGATATTTAGATATAAAAGGGAATCAGCCTATGATGCTAAGCTATTTAAAATTCTGAATTTCTGATTTCAAATTTTAACTTTCTGATATAGTTAATGGTCTGGAATGGGTTAAAGGAGAACAATCTGAATGGTGATTAGACTGTAACACAAGCCATGTGAAAAGCAGTTGAAGGAACCAAGGATAATTCTCATGGAAAAATGAACACTAAGGACAAACTATCCTAAGAACTAGGAAACAGATTCCAGTATTGGCAGGCCTTTCAGATATCACATGCCCAAACTACAACTTTGAGCTGCCTGTGAGCCCCCCTACATTATCCCAGAGAGTGGAGGGAGGAAATGCTTGTATTGGGTAGCTAGACAGAGGAATGGGACATGTAAAAATGTTATCAGGTGAGGTGGAGAGGGGGAACAGAATAGCCCCCTCCAACATGCTGGGGCATACGTGCCACGTCTTTACCAACATGGAATTAGACTTTTTGGGATTGACACTGGGGGGGGGGGGTCAGCACTAGAAATATTGGGTGGAAACTTTAAAGTCAGGCCTTTGATCAACTTAAGGAAAAACCTAACAATTATAGCTACTTAGGAAGAGGATAAATTTTCTTAGGAGATAGAATGTAGGTAGTGTGGTACAGCAGAGGAATGGATTTAGAATCAATGGACCTAAGTTCAATTCCTAATTCTATTTATTACCTGTATGACTTTCCCTCTTCAGGTTTCAGTCAGTCAGTCAATGAGTATTTATTAAGCGCCTACTATGTGCCAGGCACTGTACTAAGACCAAGTGATACAAAAAAGGGGCAAAAGATACCCCATACTCCCAAGGAACTCCCATACATGACTGTTTAATGGGGGGGAAACAACAAGCAAACATAGATGTATAAACAAACTATCTGAAGGATAAATCGGAACAAGGAATGCACTAGAATTAAGAAGGGTTAGGAAAGACTTCCTGTAGAAGATGGGATTTTACCTCCCAGCATTGTTATGAGGATCTCATGAGATAATATTTTGTCAAGCACTAAGTAGTGCCCAGTACATAATGGATGTTACATGAATGTTAGCTATTATTTGTTATCATTGTTCCTTCCTAAATAGGTAAAACTTTTAGAACTTAGATTAAATAAACTTTTTTAAAAATAAACCTACGTTCTTAAACTATCATAAAAGCAATTCCTTAGCACAGAGTAAATGATTTGAAATTGTTAAGGAGGTTATTAGTTTTCAAAGGGCAGTAGCAACAGGTGTAACAAGGGCTCATAGCCCAAGTGAATGGCAGAGTGGAACGTGAAAATGCACAAAATAAAATGTACAGGTTTTACTTATAACCATGCTCTCTCTTCAGCTCTTGCTTTGTCTACCTATCTTATTGGCAACATGTGGTTGTTTCAGTCTATGAATGTCTATGTTGTTTCAGTCTACGAATCCTGATTGTCTCTCTATATATCTATTATTCTCTTTCTCACATATATGTATTATATGTATATATATATTTATATGTGTACATATAGGCACACATTTCTCTTTTGACCCTTTCTAAAGCCCTTTCTATTTTATTTCTCTTTTCTCTAGCCCCCAACCCATCTTCATCCATGAATTGAACATAAAAAATGTTAAAGCACAAACACACATACACATACACACACATACACATATACCTTCCCAATCTTGGCCTAACTTCCTGAAAAATCCATCTGTCCTTGGAATCTCCATTTCCATTTTTCTTGCTTTCTTCAAAATCCCTCTGTTATCTGACTTCTGACCTCATCACTCAAATAAAACTGTCATCTCCCCCAAATTAACACTGATCTCTTAATTACTAAATTAGATGGTCAGTTCTCAATCCTCATACTTCTTAACACCTCCATAGTATTTGACATTGTTGGCTACTTTCTCCTCCATGATAGTCTGTCCTTTGGGGGACTTTATTACTGGTTTCTCTTGGTTCTCCTACTATGTACTGGACCACTCTTCAGTCTCTTTATTGATTCATTATCCATATCTTGACCACTACCCATGGGTATCCCTTGAGGGTATGTCCTGGATTCTCACTTTTCTACATTCTCTACATAGTGATATCAATAGTTTTATGGGTCAATTAGCATCTCTATACTGATAACTCGTGTATATATATATATATATATATATATATATATA
>NW_025372208.1:0-6196 GCF_016433145.1 Gracilinanus agilis | reverse complement strand
AGAAGGAGAAGGAGAAGGAGAAGGAGGAGAAGGAAGAATGAAGAAGGAAGAAGAGAGAGAAAGATTTGGGGAAATAGAGAAAAAGAGTAGGAAGGGGAAGGAGGAGGAAAGAGAAGAGAAGGTTGGGGTAAGAGAGAAGGAGGAGAGAGACAAGTCAGATCAGACCTAAAAATACACTGACCTCTCACCCCTGGCCCCTTGGAACGGAGACAGCTGGCAGAGTCCTTCACATCAAATGTCCGTTGTCTCCCTTCCACATCTGTAGTAAGGGCTGGGGATAAATGTGGGGATCTGAAGCTCATCATATTCCTTCCCATCCCAATGTACTTTGTGAGAGCCGTAGATCTAGCACAGTAGGGAACTTTAGGGATCACACATTCCAACTCCTTTTTTTTTTTTTACAAATGGGGAAACTGAGGCCTGGGACAATTAAGTTACCTAAGATGGTAGTGAGTGATAGAGCTTGGATTCAAATGGGCCCATGACCCCATATTCAATCCTTTTTTCACTCCACTTTGGCTTGTTTTCCTATAAGAAAACCAGCTTGGACTAGATAAGCACAATGGACAGCCCCTTCCAGATCTGAGAATCTCTTAAGTCTCTAAGTCACTCCCCACCTCCAGGCCTCGGTTTCCTCCCCTCTGAGATGAAGGGGTCGAGCTCGTGCTCTTCCCATCCTCTGCCCCTCTTATTCCTGCGATGGGGTCAGGAATCTCTCGGTGTGTTGCCCACTCGTGGTTCTGGAGGCCCTCAGTAAGTGGGGCATCAATCCTTAATGAGAAGCCCGATCTATGAATAGCTCCTTCCGGCCTGCCTGTGGACAGCAAAGGGTCTCTTTAGGGCAAATTAGAGTGAGTAAACACAGCCCAAAGTCTCGCTTTAATCAAACACGCGGCTCCCTTTTATCTGGAAGGAAAAAGAGAGAAGTCAGGGAGGGACAGCGCCTGGGCGTTTAGTCACTAAGGCAGCAGGATCCAAGTTCAAAGTTGCCATGTCTGGATAAATGGTGGGGGGGGGGGGAGGGAGGGGAGTAGGAAAGGGATGTTGTTTTGCAAATCTAATCGGTCCCTTGATGGTAGGAGGTTGGGTTATTTTTGTAAAAGCAGCAGCCAGCTCTAAAGGGGAGAAAACCGCTGGCAGTGTCTGCTGGGGTGCCCTACTTACTATGGGTATTATCAGGGACCAAAGGGGTGGGAGGATGAGGATGACTCAGGCATTAACCTCTAGACCCTCCGGAGCCACGAACTCTGGACAGCCACTGCTTGTGGACCAACTGACTAGCTCGGTTATTTATTACTTGCGTGACTTTGGACAAGCCCCTCCGCTTCTCTGGGCCTCAGTTTCCTCCTCTGTAAAGTCAAGAGGTTGGATTAGATGATCCTTAGGGGCCCTTTCTGCTCCAAGCCATTTGATTCCATGACTTTTAGCTCAAGATCTCCAGGAAAATAAGGAAAGAATTTGGCTGAGGGGTCGGCCAATATGGAGATGGTCACAGGCTAAGAATGAGGATTGTGGCTAGTGCTGGCCCTGAGAAGTTTTAAAGAATGTTTGTGGAATGCTTCTGAGCATCAGGCCTGAATGAAGGCACTTTATTTAATCTTTTAAACCCTTAGCTTCTGTCTTAGAATCAACACTGTGGATTGGTTTCAAGGCAGAAGAGTGGTAAGGGCTGGGCATGAAGTGGGGGTGAAGTGACTTGCCCAGGGTCACACAGCTAGGAAGTATCTGAGGCCAGTTTTGAACCCAGGATCTCCTGTCTCTAGGCCTGAGTCTCAATCCATTGAGCCACCCAGCTATCCCCTGAATGAAGGCACTTAAATAAAACCTCTCCAGCTCCTAAGGAAGGGCATCCTGGGTTTTTGCAGAGATCAAGGACTATCTCTACCAAGGTGTTTGATGAGAGAGCTAGTTTCTGGATAGGAGGGAAGAAGTGAAGAAGACAGAAGGAGCCCTGATCAAGTCAGTGAGTCAAATGAGCATCCTTTTAAACTCTTATTGTCAGTTTTACAATCAATATCAAGCATCAGTTCTTTTTAAAAAAAATTTATTGAAGGGGGCAGCTGGGTAGCTCAGTGGAGTGAGAGTCAGGCCTAGAGACCGGAGGTCCTAGGTTCAAACCCAGCCTCAGCCACTTCCCAGCTGTGTGACCCTGGGCAAGTCACTTGACCCCCAGTGCCCACCCTTACCAATCTTCCACCTATGAGACTATACACCGAAGTACAAGGGTTAAAAAAAAAATTTATTGAAGTATTTTTCCATGGTTACATGATTCATGTTCTTTCCCTCCCCTTTTCCCTCTCCCCTCCAAGCATCAGTTCTAAGAAGGAAGAGTGATCATGGCTAGATAATTGGGGTTAAGTGACTTGCCCAGGGTCACTCACAACTTGGAAATGTCTGAGGTCAGATCTGAATCCAGATCCTCATGACTGTAGGCCTGGTTCTCTATCCACTGTGCTATCTAACTGCCCATCAATGCACATTTTTAAATGCCTTCTATGTGCCAGGCACTGTGCTAAGAGCTAGAGATGGAAAGGAGGGCAAAAAACCTTGGCCCCACATTCAAGAAACTCATACTTTAGTAGGGGAGATAATGAGCAAGTAACTAGATACAGATATTCTCTCTCTCTTTCTCTCTCTCTCTCTCTCTCTCTCTCTCTCTCTCTCTCTCTCTCTCTCTCTCTTTCTCTCTTTTTCTCTTTCTCTCTTTCTCTTACATATATGTGTGTATATATAATGCACATAGTTATTTGCTATGTATAGAAAGAGAGTGAGTAAATGAAAGGCATTTCAGAAGGGAATGCATTTGAGAGAGGTAGGGGAGAGTGAGTTTCTTTTCTTGGTAGCAATCTTTCTTCTTCAAGGTTTCCTGCAATGGTTTGGCCTCTTCCACACATTCTGAATGTTTTAAAGGGAGATGACCAGATGGATTAGATAATCTTGAGGGAGAGGTCAATCTCTAACCTGACCAAGATTAGAAGTTAGGTGAAATAGTTTCTGGCCCTGTCACTGACTTTCTGTATGACTTTGCCCTTCTTGGATCAGTTTCCCCATCTGTAAAATGACTAAATGGATTATACGATCTCTAAGATCTGTTCCAGTTCTGACATTCTCTGTTCTAAGGCCCTTCTTTTTTTAATGCCTTCTATGTGCCAGGCATCCTAGCATATGGTCATCTAGCTTTTGCTTAAAAGCAGAGGGGAAACTCATTATCTCCCAATATAGCCCATTTCACCATTAGCTTAGTTAGAATTGTTAATGTGTTACATTGAACCGAAACAGGCCTCTTTGCAGCTTCCATCCATCACTTTGAGTTTTGTCCTTTGGTCCACCTGGGAAAAGGCCTGGGAAGGGCCTTAGAACAGAGAATGTCAGAACTGGAACAGATCTTAGAAATCGTATAGTCCATTTAGTCATTTTACAGATGGGGAAACTGATCCAAGAAGGGCAAAGTCATACAGAAAGTCAGTGACAGGGCCAGAAACTATTTCATCTAACTTCTAATCCTAATATTTCTATGACAATATTTTTATCATATTTATGGTCTTCATTTATATAAACTGAAAAAACATTGCTCGGTTGGAAACTATTTATGGGCTTGTCATTGAATGCCGCTGTCTAACATAGATGTTCTAAATCTTTTTTGTGTCATGGGCCTCTTTGGCAGTAGGCTGAAGCCTGTAGACCCTTCTCGAAATAATATTTTAAATATATAAATAAATATTATCAATCATTTTTCAGGCATGTCCAAGTCTTCATGAGTACTTTGGGAGTTTTCTTGGCAAAGATACTGGAGCGATTTACCATTTCTTTGTCCAGCTTATTTTACAGATGAGGCAACCGAGGACAATGGGGTTAAGTGACTTGTCCCAGGTACATAGCCAGTAAGTGTCTGAGGTCATATTTGAACTCAGGAAGATGAGTCTTCCTAATTCTAGGACCAGTCCTCCACCCAATGAACCACCTGGCTGCCCTGTCTAAAATAAAATACATAAGATATAAAAAGAAACTAATTTTATTGAAATATAGTTATCAAAATATTAAAAAAACATTTTGGACTCTAGCTTACAAACATGCAGCCTAATAGAACTTACCATGAGGACCATGGCACATGGAACCTGGGAGAATGGTCTGATTTGGAATTAATGATTGAGAGAGGGAAAGAAGCAGGAGACTGAGAGCCTGAATACTGTTCTGTGATGTGGTCTGTTTGGAATGGATGTGGAGCTTTGCAGAAGGTGCTAAAGGACTTAAGTCAGAGAATACCTTCTAGGGCCATGTTGGTGAAACTATGGCACATGAGCCGGAGGGGGCAGCTCCCTTCCCCTCTCCATCGCACCAGAGGACATTCCTCACATGACTTGCCCCTCTGCCCAGCAGCCCAATGGGAATGCTTCTTCCGTCCCCTGTCTGGGGTAAGGTGGGGGGCTTGCATGCAGCATGAGGGTTGTAGTTTGGACACTCAGTCTCTAAGGTCACTAAAAGGTTCTCCATCACCCCATTGACAATCAACTAAGAGATGTAACGGGTAGGAGTGTAGGACTGGAGTCAGGAAGACCTAAGTTCGAATCCAGGCTTGGATGATTACTAGATGTGCAATCCTGGAATGATCACTTAACTGTGTTTAGCATTAGTTTCCTCATCTGTAAAACGGGAATAAGGCTTGTTAGACATTATACCCTTTCACACACCCTACAGCTCAGCAATGGACAGAATGTCCAACCTGGAGTCAAGAAGACTCGTCTTCCTGAGTTCAAATCTGGCCTCAGACACTTGCTAGCTGGGTGAACCTGAGCAAATCACTTTAGCCCCGTTGGCCTCAGTTTCCTCATCTGTCAAATGATCTGGAGAAGGAAATGACAAACTTCTCTGTCAAGAAAAACCCTAAATGGGGTCACAAAGCATCGGAGAGGACTGAAACAACTGAAAAACGACAACAGAAACAAATGGGGATAAACAGCACCTCCCTCCCAGGGCTTGTCCTAGGGATCAAACCAGATACAAGAGGAGAACATTTTGAAAATCTCAAAGAACTGTTGTTGTTGTTGTTGTTGTTGTTGTTGTTGTCGTCATCATCATCGTCATTGTTGTTGTTGTCGCTTTTGTTGTCGCTGTTGTTGCTGTTGCTGTTGTTGTTGTTGTTGTTGTTGTTGTTGTTGGCGGCTCCAGTCCCTGGCTGTCCTGCATGTGATTGGCCAGGTCCTCTGAATCTGCCTGGGTTCCCCTGAGTGGGAAAAGCTGCCCCTCCCTGCCAGCATCTCCCACCGGCCCATCGTTGATGTTAGCAGCCAACAGCTTTGATGTGTGAATGAGTTGCTGGGTGAACAGAACTCTCTTAGTCATCATTCTCTTGTTCTGGGTCTGAATTCTGGCTCTCGTCAGGGAATTAGCCCGAGTCTTTGCAAACAGTTACTCAGACTGTTCCCTTAGGATGGTCTGAGTCACTTCTGGTATCTTCAGGCTGAAGAGGGAGGGGGGAGAGTTTCTTAGAGACTTCAGCCTCCGTTCCAGATGCATCCCGGCAACGTGCACAGATTCAAAGTGGCAGGAACTGATCCTGATTTGGACGATTCACTTCACCCTTTTCCTGTTGGGCAGCTGAGATGCTTTACATTCTTCGATGAGTGTCAGGGAGAAATTAAAACTCCAGGATTATCCATCGTGGAGAGACAGAAAGGGCCCTTGGCAGGAAGTCAGGAGCCCCAAGTTTTCTCCTTCCCCTGTTGCTATAACTAGCTGGGTGATGTTAGGAAAGTAACTGTCCCTCTTTGGGTCTCAGGTTCTGCTCTAAGATGAATATCGTGGGGTTGTAGGGTTTTAGAACTGGAAAAGACTTTAGAGATCTTCAATCCACCTTCCCAGGCTTGTTAAACATGACATCCTTTCACATGCTCTACAGTCCAGCATCTAGGTGGTACTGCCCTGGATAGAGTGCCTGGGCTGAAGTCAGGAAGACTTGAGTTCAAATCTCTTCTCAGATGCCTGTTAGTTGTGTGGCCCTGGTCAAGTCACTTAACCCTGATCTCCTAGCCTTTACTGCTCTTCTCTCTTAGAATTGATACTGTGTAAGTGGAAATTTTATATCCTTTAGGCTTCATCTCCCAGAATTCTTACCTCCCCCCAAACTTCCCTTTTCCTTTCTGTTCACATGCGTCTTTTACATGATTGTATATAAGTTTTGGGTAATGCCCTCTCGCTC
>NW_025372207.1:0-6272 GCF_016433145.1 Gracilinanus agilis | reverse complement strand
TGGGGAGGCAGTGTCAACCCCCTGCACACTGTTTCCCAGCTAATTCAACATGACTTTTAAATTAATAAAATTTAATAAAAATAAATTAATTAAAATTAATAAAAATAAAAATAAAATAAAATAAAATTTAAATTTACATTAATACAATAAAATTTGGGCTGTCCCTAAAATCAGTATTACTGGTATTATTCAGAGTTGACCCTCAGAGGTAAAATTTCTTGTCCTTAGCAACTTATGAAAACTTATACCAAGAAACAGAACATTTGTTATCTGAATTAATGAAGAACTTACTTGCTCCAGGGAAATCACTGACCTATAGAAGAACTGAAATTTATAGTATAGTTTATATAATGGAAAAAACAATAAATTTTGGAGCCACATGATCTAATTTATCCTGCTATGCTAAACCATGTGTCCTTGGCCAAGTCTCGTACCCCTTTTTAGAATTCAACTTTCATATTAATAAAATGAGAGAATTGTTTTAGATGACTTCAAAGATCCCTTTGCTTGGATTCAGAAAGACGAGTTCAAATCTAACATAAAACATTTATTAGCTGTGAATGGAGACAAATCACTTAATTGATGCCTACAGAAAACCGAAGAAGGAAATGGCAAACCATTTCAGTATCTTTGCCAAGAAGAGTTGGGTGTGTGGGATCACAAAGAATCAGACATAACTGAATGCCTGAACAACAAAAGTTTCCTTCCATTTAAAGATTAAATAGTCTCCGGAAAAAGAGTAATGTCCCCAACAATCTCATGCCATGGCTTACTCTCACTAAATGTTAACCGACTAAAATTCCTTCCTCAAAATCTTGAAAGAGGAGTTCCCATACCTCATTCTCATTGTTGCACCATGCCTGAAATGCTTTCCCTCCTCAACTCTGCTTCCTCCTTACCAACTTCCCTCTCTTCCTCTAAATCTCAACTAAAATCTCATCTACAGGAAGTTTTTCCCAACACCTCTTAATCCTAGTGCCTTCCCTCTCTTAATCATGTTCTTGTGTGTAGCTAGTTTGTTTGTATTTGTTTGCAGGTTGTCTAGATTGTAACAAGTTCCCCGAGGGGAGGGCCTCTCTTTTGCCTCTTTTTGTATCTTTAGCACTTATCACAGAGCCTGACACACAGTAGCACTTAGTAAATGTTTATTGATTGATTGATTGATTCTATGTGAGGTTGTCTAAATTTCTGCCTCCACATCACATAATAGGTTTAAATGGGATAAAAAGAGAGGGTAGAGACTTACACAGGGACAGAATGGGCAAATGAAGTAATAAAACAAGTTCCAATTGTTTATTATTATTAATATCACTATGCTTCTATTTTTCATAAATTAGGCTTACTATGTGCTTCAGCTCTAATCTTGTAGTTGCTATTCACATTTGTGCCTCTTAATTGGTTTATAACCTGTAATCCATTTAGCCTTTCATTATCCATTGTGAATGTATTTATTCACAAATGGTCATAATTTGTAGTCACACAGTACACTACACTTGCCTATTCTGTGCTCACCCAGTCTTCTGGCCTTATTGAAGTTAATTGGAGTAAATATCAAATTTAGACAGGCATAAACACAATAAAATAAAGTTGTTGTTTTTTTTTTTGAATAGCAACTAATTAAGCAATAAAAAGAGATGGTGTGTACTAATCAAAGGATGGTGTTCCTGGTACCAGAACACATGAATTGGTAAATTGCTTTCTTTTTCACTTGATTAGATATAATAGTCTATGTTAGGCATTCAATAACAACAAAAGGCTTTCAAAAAAGGATGTAGGGAGATAGCTTTCAAAGCTATCAGAAACATTCATGTTACAAAAGCAAGATTTTTATTAAATCTATACTACTATTTAGTGAGAGCCATTCAGTGACTCATGGGATAGTTAATTGCGAGAAGATCTCATTCTATGCTTTCATCAGTTTAGGTGAGTGATGGGCAAACTTTTTAAAGAGGGGGCCAAAGGAAAGGAAATGCTCATCTGTCAGTCTGTTTCTAAGGCAACTCTTTTGAAGTTTCATTGTATTGTATCCTACTCATTGTATTCGTCAGATTAGGAATAATGTCGCTGGATAGAACATTACAGGGGGCTGCATTTGGCCCCCTGGCTGTAGTTTGCCCATCACTGGTTTAGGGAATCCACTTGTCTGAAAACTCTTTCTACAAATGCTGACCAGTCATTTCTCTATAACTTATCATCTTAGAGGTCCCTGAGGCACTGATAAGTTGAGACATATCCATGATGACACAATCAGTATATAATGGAGGCAGAACCTGAACTCGTACTTTCCAGACTCAATGACCACTTCTCTATCCACTACTCAAAGCTTCCTTTCCTGTTTAAAAATAGCCAAATAGAAATAATATATTTATTTTAGAGTGCTAATGAGTGGATTCACTCATATGTTCACTAAATCATTCACTAATGAAATCTGAAGTTGTATATAACAGTGAATTTCTGCATTTAGACGAAACAGAGGAAAAACTGTAAGTACCTGGGACCCACACGTACTGCCACAATTTTAGACATTACATTGTTGATAGAGCTTCTACACATAGCAAGAATTCATTGGATTATGCACAGAGTTGTTTTGCATCAAGGCAATTCTAGAGTACAGGCAATACTATAAAGTGGTCCCACAATTGATTTTGTATTGAAATATCTCTACTTTACAACATATTTGAGGATATGTAGCATAAGAAAATTATAAATATTGATCAATTTATAGTATTTCTAAAACTGAATTACCAAACACCTTTGTTGTTTTAGGAGGAGCTTTGAAAACAGGATATTGAATCCCCAGTAATCCTGACGGCCCAAATGAGATGAAAATCTAAATATTTCCCATATGGAAGTATAGATAACACTGAATGTATGGTTATTACATCAGAGACTTCAGGTTGAAAAAGTCAAATAGAACTTTTTTTTTTAATTATTCTGAGGCAGTAGCTTACTGAGAAAATCTCTTAGTGGTCTGATAGCACTCATTTAGCTTCCAGTAGTGTCTAATGAATCCAGGAAGTAGATGGCATTTAAAGCCTTCCAGTCTGGCTCCTACTTGCCTTTACAGCTTTTTTTTTTTCAAGTTATTTCCTCTTCACACCATATATACTCCAACCAACTAAAATATAAGCTGCTTCCCAAGGAAGAAATTCAGTCCCCACTTCTGTGCATTCATACAGACAAATCCTCTATACCTAGGATGCACTCCCTATTTGTCTCCTCTTCTAAAAAGTATTGTATTTCTTTTTCTCTTCCAGGTTACATGTTGAAGTATTTCTCAATAATTAATTTCTGACATTTGGAGATCTGTGTTCTCTCTCTTCCTCTCATCCCTCCACCCAGAAGGCAGGTAATATGATATGGGTGATATACCTTATCATAAAATACATATTTCCATGTTTGTCCTAATGTGAGAGAAGATTGCCTATGATATTATTTATGTTAAAGAAAAAATCAGGGAGTAAAAATTTTTTTGTATTCTTTAAGGTAAACCCAGATGCCAAGTCTTATATGAAATTCCCTGATTCCCCTCAATATTTGTTAGTTCTCGCTACATTTTCAAATAACCGCGTTTAGTTCTCTGCATATGCATTATATCCACTAACAGACAATAAATTCCTTGAGGGGAGCACGTATAATTCCTTAGGTTGTTTATGAATTCTTGTGCTAACATTATGCTTTGCAAGAAAGTAGATGTTTAATATTTCCTGATTTGTGTAAGGATAAGAAGATAATTTGATTATCAAGGACTCCTCAAAATTCGGGGTGGGGGGTGGTATTTTAATTTGCTGCAACATCTTAGTCCATACTTCGGAATCTATTTGATAGCCCATCTGAATGACCTTAGCATGACTTCGATTTCGCCCCATCTAGGAAGCAAAGCTTCTACTATTATACTTTTATCCTTGACTATTCTTCACTTCGACTGAGTAGATACAATCAGTGTCAAGGGAGATTATTCTTTCTTCCTTTGGTTTCATAGATTCCTAATCCTGACTTTTCATGGTAGTTTTTTTTTTTCCTGCCTTGCGCTTAAACTTTAAAATTTCATTTTTTAAAAGTTGTCTAAACTTTAGTCATCCAGATCTACTATGATATGAGGAGGTACATTTTAGACTGATCAAATACTTTTCTTCAATCTTCATAAAAAATCAGTTGACTTAATACCCCCAATTTTAAAGAATGTATACATTTTTCTAATATTAGATATTGTTTTTCTTCTAAACTTACCTTAATACATATGTTTTTCTTTTTAGTCATATTTTTCTTAAATTAAATTTTCAAAGAAGTTAGAAGAATAAAATTTAGACAGCTAACAAGACTTCATACATACCCCATCACTCACACTACACTAGGCACTTTAATGCTTACAGCATCAATCTTTTAAGATGCCAACATACCTTTCCATATCATTGCCTGAATCTACCAATGTTCTAAAAGGCAAATAGCCTTTTTCTATCTACACTTGATATGTACTTTTCACCTTCTGCAGGAAGACATGCCAGTCTTTTATACAGTGGTCCATGCATTAGTAATGAAAATATAGATACTCAAATTAGCAGAGAAAAACAAATCTAGTTTATAATGACTCAGACTTAATGGATCCATGAGCTCATCAATGTTGGCATTCATTTTCCAGTGATAGATATCTCAATCTATCCACACCCTCTAAACTCCCATAAATCCTCCATAAAGAATCCACCCAGAGTGCTAGAGGCTTCCTTCTGTGTCTTTTGACATCACATAGGTACAAATGCTACAGTAAAGCTTTCCATTTCTTATCTCTCACTCTTTGGTGATACTTGGCCAGTTCACATCCTTTTCTAATTATATTTTGATTTACATTTTTTTCCCTTCTTACTTGAAAAAAAAACTGTTGACAATAAGCCACAGCCTATTTATAGACACCATATGTCTTTTCATATGTCTTGACTCATTCAACATTTTGCTTTTTCAGAGATTGAAGTATTTCATAATTTATATGAACAGGAAAATATTGGTGGAATTTTATTTCCTGAGAACAATTTGGGATCATTGAAATTTCTGCATTATTTCCAAATGAAATCCAATCTGTTGTCATTTTCCTAATCAATTCCAAGACCAGTTCATTGTAGATCAATAGATTCCATCCATGCTATAATATGTCATACCTGAACTTATCTCCAAAGATAATTGGATGATAGAATAATGAGATCTTAGCATCTCAACCATTCATGTTTAATACTCATTACTGATACAAATTGAACATGACTGGGAAAAAGAAGTGGGAGGGGCTTTGAAGGACTAAATGTATGAATAAGCATTAATAGATACATTTTCTTAAAAAGATCTAAAGGTTTTAATTTTTCTCATAAAGCTACATGTTAATACATATGCATATAAGTATATGTATGTATGTTTATGTACATATTATATACGTATGTATATATAATCCTATCTCTTTAGCAAAACATTTAAAATAATATTTTGTTCTTAAGGCTAAAATTCTCATAAATCTTACTTTACTTTGTATTGCATTTTTTTGCTTCAATTTTGGTGCTCCCAAGAATGCTTTTTAAATTTCTGTAATAATTAGTTATGGTACTTGAAATTTGGATATGACCCATTAAAGAGTTAATTCTCTCATTTTTTCATAGATGAGGTTGAGGTAAAAATATGAGTCAATGCATTCACTTAGTCTCTAGTCCTTTCAATGATAAATTTGCATTTCTATCATAAACACATTTCAAATATTTAACAAAGCCAAATCTTCACAATAAGAAGCAAGAGGATAGCAAATTATGTTGTTAAAGTACTGTATTAATAAAACACTTATGAGTGAGAAAATTGTGTTTGTGAGGGTAAAAGGCAGAAAAGGCAAAAAATTTTAAACCTTGCATTCATTTACTTTTTATTAAATAACTACAGTAGCTACAATATCTGACACTCAATAATTATGTACTTATTAATTTAATAAATGAAATTCATTTAAAGTAAGGGCATATTTTTATTCCTAAACTCATTATTCTTTTTTCTGCTTTGCTGGCTGCTATTCACTTTTAGAGAACGTTATAATGTTGACTTAAGTGACCAATTGACATTTCTTTTCTCATCTATTTTGAAAATAAACCAAATGTCCAAAGATATCTATCAAGAAAATTTTTTTCCATGGAAGGAAAATAAACTTTTGAATCACTGTGATTCCTCATTGTGGTGTGGAGGTGACTCTGATGCCTCACATTATTATAGAGGTTACTGCATTCTTATATCTAACATAATGAAGCATTGCCTCT
>NW_025372206.1:3501-5983 GCF_016433145.1 Gracilinanus agilis | reverse complement strand
GAAGGTTAACAAGTCTTGAACTGGAACAGTGTTTAGTTAGATAGGTCAATGTCCTGTCTACCCCTTTGTATTTACCTAGTTTATGAATAAAAGATGTATAATTTTTATATTTTTAGCCAAACCATCAATTTTTATACTTACACAATCCACTGAGCCACCCAGCTATTTCTAAAACTCAGAGCGGACCATGCCATTCTCCCTCTCAAGAATTTTCCGTGACTCCATATTAGGTCAACTACCTATTGTTCCGTTTGTCATTAAAAACTCCAATTTCCCTTTGATGATCCAGTACTTCCCTTACTAGACTCAAGTCTCAGCTTCCTTCCGTTTCCCCTTTTTGCCAATTTGTACAAGTTGACCCCAGTTTCCTCACCTGTAAATTGGAGATAATAATAGTGCCTACCTAGTGCTGAGGGTCAAATGAGATATTGATAAAATGCTTTGGAAATGTTGAGGTGTTAAGTAAATGTTACTTGTTGTGGTTATTTCTTAAAGTGGGAAAAGTGAGAGAGAGGGAAGATGGAGAGAAGAGAACAGAGAAGAAACACCTTTGAGGGTTACAACAATTCTGTGACAAAGATCTGCAGGTATTATCTTTGATTTCTTCCATCTAATCATCTGTATTCTGTGTTCTAGCTGATCTGTATGTTCTAGGTATCCATCTATGTGTTCTATCTAGCAGAGTATATCAAAAGCCAGAATACCGCAAGATAGAATAGAAAGATGAAACACATAGAATAGATGGGCCCTGCTAACTCTAGTCACTCCCAAGATACTGGAGACCCTGACTACCCTTCCAAGGCAGGGAAGGTAAGGGAAGTCAGATGGTGACTGCAGAATGCTGGGACTGTAGGAACTAAAAATGGTTACTTCTTGTGGCAGAATTCCCAAGGGTCCTGCTCAGATCACCTGAGGTCAATCAGAGACTGGCTCTGTCAAGGGGAATAGGGCCAACACTTGTCTGTGGATTATAGAAAGTCGAGAAAATAAGGCCTCAGGAAAGAAGAGAACAAGAATCGTGAACTAAAGACATCATCCCCCAAGCACAATTTCTCTCCTGAGACCTCCGCAGGTAGAGCAGGAATTTCTAAATGATCAGTACCTGCCACAAGCCCAAGCCCTCAGCGCCCAATACCTTGATGTCTGAGTGAAAATTCTTCTACATCACAGTCCTTGGAAGGTGACTGGTGAAAGAGGAGATGTTGGCATAATTTAATATTCTGTATGTGTGGACAGCAGATAGGCATTTCCATTCTCTCATCACCTTGAAAGTGACGAATCTACCTTTCCCTCCGTTGTACCCAATTACTCACAGTCAGTCATTTCCTGACAAAACATTAGGAGAAGGAGGCTCCCCAAAAGCCTGGGACAAGTGGGGTGAGGAAATAGAGTGGGTCACAAGGCACCTCCTTTATGTGTATGAATTGCAGGAGCTGGTCCAGACTTCCTTGCCAAGGCCACCTCAAAGCCTTGTATGTGGTGCTCCCGTTTGGAAGAGGTCCAGGGATGTGCTCCATGCTATGATCTGTCAATGTGGATTTTTGAATGTCTAAGTTTACTCTTACTTGAGAGAAATCCCAGTGCCAAGAACCACTATTTTGAATTGAATATTAAGCTCCTTTTTGTTTGGAACCTCTATTGGATGAAAGTTTTCTTCTCCTGAAGCCCAATTTCTTAGTTTGATCTTTGCCTTGGGTTTGTTACAGCTGACACTTGTTTATACCCTCGTGGCTTGTTGCAAAGGGGTTTCCCAACCTGTTTATGGTTCCTAATTATCCAGAAGATATAAGGACTCTCAATTCCCTTTACTCTTTGGAGAAAGCAGCTAGTGTGTTTTCTCCCTGGGTGGAGCCAACACTGAGATGTGTGTCTTCTCCCAGGGCAGTTGGTATTTAGCACAGTGCTTTCTTTATGGGATATGGTTCCCAAGTTCGTAGAGCCTTTGGTTTCGAATGGGGTTGAACATTTGGCTCTATGGAATGATTAAATATTTGAAATATGTCCCTATTCCTGATTAAACAGTGGGTTTTTCTTGATTACTTGGTAATTCTGTGTTTTTTTCAAGTGAACACATCCTAATCTAGGTTTTTCAATTTATTTCAAAAACTTCCTTCAATGCACCTATCAGCCACTTTCCCCTTATTTCTTTCCCCCCCCAAGTTTTGCTCTTGTGAATGGACAATATTAATAGTCTGCCCCTTGAACACCGGTCCATTGTAGCCTAAAATCTATACAATTGTGTATCAACTTCTGTTTCATGATTTTGTTTTTACTTCTCTTTCATCTTCACCTGCATCACTCCTCCTTCAATTGGTAGAGAGATAGATAGATAGATAGATGGATGGATGGATGGATGGATGGATGGATGGATGGATGGATGGATGGATAGATGGATAGATAGATAGATAGATAGATAGATAGATAGATAGATAGATAGATAGATAGATAGATAGATAGATAGATAGATAGATAGATAGATAGA
>NW_025372206.1:0-3401 GCF_016433145.1 Gracilinanus agilis | reverse complement strand
GATAGATAGATAGATAGATAGATAGATAGATAGATAGATAGATAGATAGATAGATAGATAGATAGATAGATAGATAGATAGATAGATAGATAGATAGATAGATAGATAGACAGAGAGATAGACAGACAGACAGACAGAGACATAGAGCCACAGATGTGGATAGTGATTGATCCTCTCAGGGATCCCCCTGAATACCCAGCTGAGTATTCTAACCTCTGGGTAATGAGAATACTACTGAATCACTTTCTCTCACTGAGTCATTTGCAGAAACACCTTGGAGATGATAGTTATAAAAAACCATATCCCTTTTCTTTAAGAAAGCCTACAAACAGGATCAGAAAAAGGAGGCCCTAATTTTAAGGGATCTACCTAATTACCTGCAATCCTCTCTGTCCCTCACAAGAGGCAGTATTCTGTGTCTTCTGGCTAAGTTAACTCTCTGTTTCTATCTAGGTATTCCTAAAACGGAGTAAGCTAACTGTCTCTGACACTCAGTCATTGATTTGATTGGTTCCCCAATAGCTGTCTCTGAAAAATTGTTATGAAGGAACTCCAACAACTAAGTCACCACGTTGGGTCTGACACCTGAGGTAAAAACCTGCAAGCTGATGTGATAGGAAATTTTCGCTAAAACCTTCTGAAAAGTACAACAGGTATGGTCACATCCTTTTCTAGATCTTTCCCATTTCAATAGAGTAACTCCTAATATGAATTAGAGGTATGAGCCTTCTAGACAGTCAGGTGAGGTAGATGAGCTCTGATAAGCTCGCCTTTCCTCCACCCTTCCTGGCCAGGAAGCCCTTAACCTCGCACAGAAAGTCAAGTCACTCCAGCTGTTGTCACCTGTAAACTGTTCCTCCTCTGCCTTCTGCCTACTCCAATCCTTTGCCTTCAGTTCCTAGCATGTGCCTTCAAACCGCCTTCCACTTCTCTGAAATCTTATCCTTTCCCCATTAGAGTTGAGAGTAAAAGAGTTGAATTCATTGTTGATTTGGTCTGACTTCCTGAGGCAACCTTGTTTTGGGAAACCCCTAGTTGACCCTTATCTCATGGGAATTTGCTTCCAGGAAACTGTTGGACTGATCTTTGTTCTAGACTGAACAACAAGGCATGAAGCAGCCAGTGAGAATCCCTGGACAAGGCCAAATCTGAAGTACCTTTTGGTCTTCTTTGATTGTCCTGTCCCTTCCAGGTTGCTCTCAGGTAGCCGAGGCTCTGCTATGGCATCTAGGCCACTCCCAGTCATTTGAGAGTATGAGTAGTTCAAGTCCCATGTGAGTGACAGGACATAAGTCCTGTCCCTTGCCCCAAATCTGTGTGAGCACCCTGCCTTGGGTAGTTCAGAGGAAGTCACAGGACTGAGGTTCTTTGTGGCTTCCCAGGTTAGTCTCTCTATCTTGAGTAAAGGCCATTATTTTCATACCTACTTTTAACTATTTTTTTCAGATTGACACCTGTTTACCATGAAGGATTTCATTTGTTCTCCTCTGCTCTTCCTAAGAGCAAATTCGGGGTCACATAATTGAAATGAATAAAAATCTGCTTTGGAATGTGTCAGAATGCAGTACTAGGATTTGGCTAAGAGATGAACACAAGACTAGTCTTTCCATGAACTGGTTTCTGTCCTGCTTTTTTTCAGATGCTGCAGTATTCTTTTTGCCCAGAAGATGACAGTGAATGAATGTGTTGATTTCCTCAATGGCAATGAATTGGTCGAGAAATATTTACGAAGCACCTACTATGTGTCAGTCCAGAGGCTAGGTCCTGGGGACATGGAGGCAATAATTCAATCCACTCTGGATTCCAGGAGTTTAAATCCTTTTGGTGGAGAAAACTTGTGTGAATGTGAAGGAGGAAGCTCTCCATATTTGGGTCCAGAGAGCTGAGGAAAATCCTTCAATAGGACAAGGTGGCATGTTGAGTTTCAAAGGAAAGTAAGAATTGGAAGGGGCAGAAGTGAGAATCGATTGAATTGCAAGGCACCATGAAGAAGTGAATGGAGTAGTAAAGATTTGTTGTGTATGAAGACTACGAACAAGGAAGTATGCCCGGGTCTTAGAATACACAGTGTGAAATGCCATATGATAACTATAGATAGGTTGGTTGTAGGTGTTTCTAAAGGGTAGTCAGAGGCACAGTGGTTTAGATTTGATCCCAGAGCTAATCGTGATCCAGTGGAATTTTTTTAAGCCCAGGATTGACTTTGACTTTCTATTTCTCCTCCCTCACTCTCTGCCTCTCTCCCTCCCTCCCAACTACAGGGGCTTGGGGCAAACTTTTTCTTTAAAAGTGACAAAAATCTGAGTGGAGGCTAAGTGGGCCCCTTTTCCCAGCAGACATCCGCTCTTGCTCCCTCCCCCAACCTTTTGGGTGACAGTCCACAGGACAATCGTTTTTTGGTCAGAGCTCCTCAATGGCAAAGTCCAACTATCATCTTCCTCTGCCTCCCAGTTCTCTCTTGGCTGGCTCTGGTATTCCCTGAGGTTCAGGATGGTGGAGAGTTAAGCCAAGTCTCTGTGAGGTCACTGGCTTTGTTACCAAACATTCCCTTGTTGCTATGACAATGGGGCCCAAAGCTCACTCTCAGTCAGGTGAATGTTCCTCTGCTTGGCACTGTACTTTCCAAAGAGGATACTGGTGAATTGAGAGGATTGAATCCATTCTCCTCACCCTGCCATGTCTTTGCCCACGGAGAGAATGTGGTGTCATCTTTGTCACTGGGGCTCCCCTCATCCGTGGTCTTCTGGCACTGGTGTGCCTTGAACTCATTGGCTATCCGTACCTCTGTTCACACTGTCCTCCTGCTCCATCTCTGCCTTCCGGAATCCTCGATGGAGGCCCAGGTGCCATGTCAAAGCCTCCGGAAAGCCCTCAATAACGCTTACTTACCCCTTGTCCATCAGGAAGAAGCCTTTCCCTTTAAGTGTTAAATCAGAGAGATAAGTTCTCCCAGTGAAAAAGGGAGCTCCAAGGCCTCATACCCTTGTGCTTCAAAGAGGAATAAAAACTGAGGCTCCAAAAGAGGAAGATCCTTAGGGTGGGGGACCTCCAGGACTTAAGGGGAAGTACTGAACAATTGGGTTGGAAACTACCCTTGAGAATGCCAAGAAAATATCACGATGAGTGTTTGGGCCCTACTAGGTCCCACGGTGTTTCTCACCTTGCCATTTGAGTGTCTCCTTTAGGGACGCCCCTTAAAAAATGATTGGATGTATGGGCAACCAGACATGAAAGCAAGAATTTCTGGTTTCAAATATGGCTTCAGACAAACTCGCTGGCAGGTCAGTCATAACCCCCATCACTTATCCCTTACCACTCTTCTGCCTTAGAACTCCTCCATAGTCTTGATTTTAAGAAAGAAGGGAAAGGTTTCCAGAAAAGAAAAGGAAAAAAGGGCTGAA
>NW_025372205.1:0-7003 GCF_016433145.1 Gracilinanus agilis | reverse complement strand
AATTGGGACATTAATGCATTGCTGGTGGAGTTGTGAAATGATCCATCTATTTTGAATGGTAATTTGGAACTATGCCAAAAGAACTGTATAAGACTGCCTGCCTTTTATCCAGCCATAGCATTACTGGGTTTTACCCCAAAGAGATCATAGATAAACAGACTTGTACGAAAATATTTATAGCTGACCTTTTTGTGGTGGCCAAAAACTGGCAAATGATGGTATGACTTTGAATTGGGGAATAGCTGAAGAAATTGTGGTATATGCTGGTGATGGAATACTATTGTGCTCAAAGGAATAATAAACTGGAGGAATTCTATATGAAGTAGCTTTTCACTGTGTTTTCATTGATTCCTGTATTGGAAAATCATTGCCTGGGTATTTTGAAGAGGCATGAATGGAAGACTAGAGATTGAGGTGAATGGAATGGAATGATTCAAATTGGTAGTGGAATAGACCAGGAGGAGCAGGAGTTAAATGATTATCTCATATGAAGGAAAGTGTAGAGAGTGACTTGGAGAAGTGGAAGAGGTATGGAGGGAGAGAAATATTAGAATCCTACTCTCATCAGATATGAGAAAAAGAGAGAAAATCATACCCAATTTGGATGGTAATTTTTTTTCTTAATGTACAAAGAAAAGGAAGGGTAATGGAATAAAGGATGGACAGGGGAGGGGAATATATAAGAAGTGGCTGGGTGGGGGCAAGGTGAGGTGGTAGGAAACAACACTTAGGACAAGGTAGGAGAAAACAATTTTATCTCAACTCATGCCAAAAATTAGGAATAGAATAATATTTTAAAAATAAGGGGAAGGGAAAAGGAAGGGGCATTTGGAACAGTGGACCAATTTGGAACACAGGATAGCAAAGAGAATAGAAGAGGATTTTCGGAGCATAAACAAAAAGGAGTAAAGTAGTTGGAAATGCACAACTAATAACTATGGCATTGAGTGTAATGATATTAATTTGCCCATGGAAAGAAAATGGTTAGCAGAAAGGATCAAAATTCAGGATCTGAGAATGTGTTGACAAGAAACACACTAAAAATGAGAGACACACATAGAGTAAAGATGAGGGACTAAAGCAGTATATACTATTTCTCAATTGATCTAGAGAAGGCATAGGTAGCAGTCATGATTTCTGACAGAATTAGGTCAAAAATGGATATAATTATAAAGGATAAACAAGATAATTATATTATGCTGGGGAGCAGGTATTACTATGAGTGAAGTAATATCAGTATTTGATCTGTATGCCTTCTGTTATAACATTCATATTTTTAAAGGAAAAACTAATTGAGATACTGGTGGTAATAGATAACAAAATGAAAATAGCAGACAAATTTAATTTTCCCTACTCAGAACTAGGTAAATGTAACCAAAAAATAAATTAAGAAGTTAAGGAGATGAATAGAACCTTAGATAAGTTCAATTAGATAGATATTTGTAAAGTTCCCACTCACATCCAATGAGGTTAGTGGTAATCAGAGCCTGCGCATACACATAATGCAAACAGTTTCTATGGCACAACAATGCTCCGAAGAGCTTAAATATTTTGCAAAGGTCTTACTTTAATATTCATCATATAATGGAGGTAATCTTGCCTTCCTGAGTGGTTGTGACATTGGAACAAAAGTTACATTGGGAATGACCAAGCTGGAAAGAGTATGGTCCTGACAATAGATTGAGTTTGCTGCTATGAAGATGGGATTAATTCTCCTCTGCCCACTTCTAGATTTAATCACCAGAAGCCCATACACCCCCAAATTTCCTTAGGTGAGGGGAGGTCCACAACCCACTTTGGGTGATAACTCAGAAAAAGACTGACTGCCACCTAGGAAGTCCTAAGAAAATTCTAAAACTGTGATTGGTTCAAGTAAAGTGGAAGGAAGGCACAGGACATGACTCAAAGATGGGTCTTTAAAAGTAGTTGCAACTTCCTGTAATCAGGGCTTTCTCCTTTGAACTAAAGCTTAGAGGAATACCAGCTTGGACCTTTGCTCTTGGATCTTCCTTTATGACTACCACATGGGTGAATGAAAAGACTAACTCCTTTCCTAGCACCTGGAGGGACTAGCATCCAGAGAGGCTCCTGCCCCCATCTTGTAGGAGGAGGCCTTGTGGCTGGAACCTTTGCTTAATTTAACACTAGACCCTCTGACTAGGGTATCTGGAGCCCTGCCAGAGTAAAGCCAGATCCAGAGCAAATAGTCTAGCTCATTAAGCTAGATTTCTTACTCTGCCCTCTTCCTCATTTCTCTATTTTCACTCATTTCCTCCATTTTATAAATAAATTGCTATAAAAGTAATTTTGACTTGAAATATATTAATTTTGGTGACCATGCTCTTATATGTTTAGTCCAACCTTAATTTTTTAACCCTTGCACTGCCTATGGACCAATCTAGCCAAATATGGTTCTGGTAATTGTGGGATCCATTTTTCTGAGAGTGATTCAAGCTGCATCACAGAATTCCATAGTGCCCCCCAGAACTCTATGAGAGGGGGCAGTTAAAGGCAGTTGGAGCACTGGTATGAAAGCCAGAACACCTCTCTTTTTTTTTAACATTTATTAATATTCATTTTTAACATGGTTACATGATTCATGCTCCACCTTTCCCCTTCAACCCCCCCCTGCACCCCACCCCCCACCCTTGGCCAATGCGCATTTCCACTAATTTTGTCATGTGTCCTTGATCAAGACCAATTTCCAAATTGTTGGTAGAACACCTCTCTTGCAAGGATCCTAACTCTTTGTTCTTGGCTCTGAGTAGAGTGACAATCTGTGTAGCTCTGGGCTGAGTCATTCAGTCACTGACAGCCAGGACTGCTTTAACATGATAACCTCTAAAATAGACCTTAAGGCAAAATCGTAGTCTAGCTTCAGTTTAGTAGTTTAGGTTTTAGAAGGAAAATGTTTAGGGGCTTTGATTAGATTTCAGCCATTTAAGTTACTTCCCCCACCCCCAGGGGGAATTTCTTGTTAGCCTACAGTTAACAGTTTTAGCCAAATTATCTTCCCTCCTCTTTCCTTAAATGATTCCCTTCACATGTTCCCTGAAATAATTAAATACATATAGTTTGTGAAAAGATAGTCTTGTGTAGTTAGCTGGGGATTATACTTACTACCTTTCTTTCATCAAGCCAAATATTTCATCTAAGCAGGGTTGTCAACTGCTTTTGCCCTGGGGGCCTATGGTCAGATTTGCAGAAGACTTTAACTCCAAATATTTCTATCCTGTGAGAGAGTATTTCAAACAAAGAAAGTTATCATCACAAGGGGTTTAGCCTTTCCCCACTTACCATCTTGGCCCAGAAGTTATCAAGCCAGAGTATCCTCCATAACCAGACAGTTAACTGACTTCCAAGTGCTTAAAGGGTGGGGGGAGGTGAAGGAGTACTCCACAGGCTCCTGCCCCTCCCATCCAGTCAAGCTTGTCTGTTTCTCCAAAGACCAGGGATTAGGGATACTTCATTACCTTTGACCCCTGTCCTCTCATAGTTTCCCTAATCCTACATAATGTATGCTAACTGAGAACCAGATGGGTTAAGTTGATTAATTAAATGCTGATAGAAAAAATGGAGAAACAGGTCTAAGATTACATTTCTGGGACAACTATGGATTATTTTTCTTTGAAACCAAAAAGGAAATATTCATTAAGTTGCTAAGCTATCCATGCTCATTGACCTAGGATTTCATTTTTAAGATTAGACTTTAAGGCTATTGTTGAATAAGAAAAGCTGTGTATGTATGAGAATATTCATGGAATCTTTATTTGTAATAACAAAACAACTGGAAATAACATAAATGCAATAGATGGAAGAAATAGCTGAATAGATTGTGATATTTGAATATAATGGATTGTGTTATTTTATTAGAAATGACAAATATTGGAAATATAAAGAAAATAAGAGAATTATCTGAAGAAATAAAAAGAAATGAAAAGAGAATAAGAATAATACCACTATGCTTGAATTAAAAAAATAACAGCTATAAAATCAAAAGGAAAAAAAATATCCAAGATGAACTCAAAGAGAACTGAAAAACAGAGGATGTTAAGACTTAACACACACACACACACACACACACACACACACACACACACACACACACACAAAATTTACAAATTTAAGACAAATGGTAAAAATGTAGAATTCATGGTTTTGTATACAATTTTAAAAATGCATTTAATTAGTTGATTTTAGTGGTAATTAATCATATAATAAAAATGTAAAAAGGATGGTAAAGACAAAAAAACAGTTAACCAAATGCACCTACAATGCTCTACAGTATAATATATACAAGATTACTTACCTATACTTCCCCACTGCATTCTCAATTTTATTCTAAGAATAAATTTGTCATTACTATTATACTGACTTCAATTTTAGAGCTGTGTATTTTTCTTCAATGAGGTCAAAGCATGTATGGGGACACTTAAATTAAATTAATGAAGAAAGTTTGGAAAATTCTTTGAATGGCATCATATTACTTCCCCAGCGTAAGAGTCAAATCACTAAGCAATCATCAGCCACCCTCTCTGTGCTTGGAAACAGTCAAAGCACTACATATACAAAGAAAAACATCCCAAACCCCTACACTCAAGGAGCTCACTATCGAAAGGGAGATTAGGAGGATGTCCATGATGCCTTCATATGTTCTTAAGGTGGTAGGCTTAATAGCCTCTACCTACCTCACTCCCTTCCCAGTTGCAATCTATACTTTATAGGGGAAAGAAAGGAGTGGGTTGAGGAGCAGAAAATGCTTAATTGTCATAATTCTATTTAATAAATTGTCACTTTTTCCCAGAGAAACTTTCCTCACAAAGAAAACTTTCCTAAAAGGACAGATGTTCCAACTTCTGAAACATTTGCTGTTCATTCAAGTATAACAGGCCTAGGGAGAAAGGAAAAATCTTAGGTGGCAAGACACAGCTTGTAATTTTCTGAGCATCAAGGGAAATACTTTTCTGATGATGAAAACCAGTTGATGATAAACAGTTAAACAATCCTATTAACAGATCTGAAAATCAAATATTATGACCATCATAAAAAGAGAATTACTCATTTCCATAATTCATGGTGAGTGTGAGTTAGAAGAGAAGTTTAAAACTATACTCTAAGAGTAGATGATGAGAAGAGTGGTAAGGTACAATTATTTAAGGATTTTTTTCTTTTTTCCTATGGACAACTATCATCTGTATTCAATTCCACCTGTAAATTGTATTGCAATTATATATACATATATATAACTGCTATATTATAAATAAATTACAATAATAATAAATACACAACAATNCAATTCCACCTGTAAATTGTATTGCAATTATATATACATATATATAACTGCTATATTATAAATAAATTACAATAATAATAAATACACAACAATATATATATATATATAACTAGATATAGTCAGGCTATATCCTGAACCCCTAAAGAGTTGCTAATTAAGTTGTATTTATGATAATGCATAAATGTTGAATATAGTTTTAGAAACTAAAAGAAATCTCTTCTACCCTCTATTTAGACAGTACACAGAGTCAAACTTGGTGGAAGGAATTTGAAATTCATTCTTTTCCCTAATTCCATTACTTCCAGGTAACATTTCAACCACTTTTCTAAATGATGATAAATTCATGAAACAAAGTTATCCAGAGAATGGGATTATTTTATCAAAGTTGATTCCTCCACAGACTCACAACCTTAAAGGTTGCTGTCAAAGACTAGTGGCTGAGGCAGGTTTGAATTATGTTACCTAGCAAGGGAAGGAGAAGGGAAGATAATGTATGAAAGATTTGATGGTATCTCTAATAGGCTTTTTCCTTTCTGCCACACTTGATTTAACTATTTTCCAGAAATCAGCTTGAGTTGTGTCTGTATCTGGGCATATATTGTATAGAAACTAAGATCATTTAACTAATTTCATTAGGAAACTATGAAAATTACTCTCTTTCTTCTATTTTACCATAGGACTTAAAAGAGGGCATGAAATTAGTTTTTTTCAAAAGATTATATACATTTATACATGTATACCAATGAAGCAAACCTAGGAGGCAGAGAGGATTCATTTGAATGCCCACATAAAAATTCAATAGCTCTTCTGGAACCTATTCCATTTTTTCTATGTGCAGAATGAGCACTAGAATTCTCTTGGGAAGCAGTATCCCTCATGACATTCTTGGTACTTAGACTCTTAGCAGTTAAAGTCCAGAACTGTGATAAGAGAGACAGACAGAGACAAAGAGAGAGACAGAGAGAAAACGACTGACCGACACAAAATAATTGGGAGAGATATCCTTTGTTCTATACCTCAAAGATCCAGGGAGATCTACTCTAGGAAAGGGAAGGTTAACCCAGAAAACCAGTTGATTCAGATAGAGAACAAAGACAATTTATCATCTCACTGGAAAAAAAAGCGTAGAACCAGAAAGAACTTGTACCTTGCATAAAGTTCTAATTCAGAAAATAAAACTGGGACTATAAAAATATTAACATGAATTTTTAAAAAGAAATATATTACAGGAAGAAATTAAGGATCAAAAAACATCATAATCTCTACATAAATGAGAAGAATTCTTGGAATGAAATATTTTAAATGTATTATGTATGAGTATTACATATACATATATGTATAAATGCATATGCAGCACATATGTGTGCATATACACATTTGTCTATATACATACAAAAAAGCTAAGTTAAATCAGAATTTTCAAATGCAACATTCAAGAGAAACCTGGAAAGGTTAATTTATTTGAACAATCAGGAGTTCTAAGATGTAGCTGTTCAAACATTAAAATATGGAGTAGAAATGAATATCCCTTTAGAAACTTGATGTCTTTGGAATTACATTTAAAAAAAGAGAATATGAGTGAAAAAAGTTTGCCTATTGTCACCTCTATTATTTAGCATTGTCCTGGAAACACTAGCAGTAGCAATTAGAGAAGAAAAACAAATTGAAGGTATTAAAATAGGCAATGAGGAGACTAAGCTATCACTTTTT
>NW_025372204.1:0-5740 GCF_016433145.1 Gracilinanus agilis | reverse complement strand
GATTTGAACCTAGGACCTCCAGTCTCTAGGCCTGGCTCTCAATCCATTCAGCTACCCAGCTGCCCCCTGCATTGTTTTTAAAGTATCTTTGGATGGAGGATCTCTAACATATTCTGGAAAATTAATAAGCATTGACAAATCTCCTGAAACTATGGAGGATTTTGTTAAGTTTATCTTACAATTCCTGACAGGTAAATCGATTTGCCCTGGCAGGATCCCAAGGAAGTCACTCCAGGGACTCAAAGCAGTGTTCTCTTCAAATGTCATGAGATAGTGAAATAGGAATGGAATTTGGGGTGAGAAGACCTGACTCTGAAAACTGGCTTTTCAACTAATTCTCAGGATAACTTTGGGCAAGTCATTTATCTTCTCCAGGGTTTTCTTCCTGTGTGAAATGAGGGGGTCAGACTAGATACTCCCTAGAAATTTTTCCAGCTCTTGGTCTATGATGTTACATTGTCTATCCCTTTAGCATCATGTTCAATCACAAGTCTTACAAGAACCTCATTGATGATCTTCTCCTGTTTTCTCTAACCTCACCCAAGTGGATTGAAGCCCTTATCAGTTCGAGCTAATCTTGAGAAAGTTGAAATCCCTTGAAGGAATGAAAGAAATATGCTGGTAAATATTTTCCCCAGCAAACTTTCATTGCATTCGAATAGTCTGGTTCTAATTCTCTTTTTTTGTTCTTTCACTATTCATCATTCTATCATTTTTCTCCTATCAGTGTCCAAAGGAGGGCCACAAGAATGTCAGAGTCTTGCATTCTGATTGTATGAAGATATGCTCAAGGAACTGGGTGTATATAGACTGTTGCATAAGGGAGTTTAATGTTTTGTTTTAATTTTGATGTAAAGACTTATGCAATGTGGTGTTAAAATGTATTTTTCAAAATTGTTTGCATTTATTAGTTGGTAGAATATTTCTGTATTAGAATAGGAGTTGTGTTTGATGTTTGTTTTGACTTTTGTGTTGATATCTCATCACATATGATGGATATGGAGAATTCCAAGATGGAATGAAGAAGCAGCAAGTGTGCTTCTTGCTCACTGGGAGAGATTCCATGGCGGTTGGGACAAGCAGCAACTGACAACTAGGAGACACCAGATTTACCAGTGATCCTGTGGAAAGACCGTCACCTACTTGTGGGAGATTTTGGTAGAGACGGCTAGATCCCAACCTGAGTTGCAGGTCAACTTTGGGCTGGGCCACTCCCAGAATCTACCCACCTGGAAGAGAGCAGCTGGTGATCCAGGAGGAGCAGAAACATCACTGGAGTGAGGCTGAACACAACTGTTGTGAGGATACTCACTCCTGTCCTGCTTTTCCCTGGGCCCTGTTATGCTTAGGCCTTCGTTTAGTGTAGTCAAGTCCTTCCCCTGTCCCTGTGGTGTGCCCTTAGCTTGTAAGTGTAGAATCCCTTATTCCCATCCTTTATTATTGTTTCCCTCAATTAAACTGTTATAAACTTTTACCTTTTGCCTGCTGGTTCCATAAGCCCTTGTCTAGGTGGGCTGAGTGACTGTTGGGCCTCAGTGCCATTCCTGTTGACAGTTCGCTCCTTGGCAGTAAACCCTGGTCTCCCTATCCTGTTTGGTCCTGTCCATCTGGCATTCCTGTCTCCCTCACCCCAGTGTGAACCCACAAATAATAATAGTTAACATCCTCCCTCCAATTCTCCATTACTAATACCTAAATAATCCTCACAACAAGGTTCAGGGAGAAAAATCTCAACAGGGACAAGATAGATATCTTCCAGACTTTGGAAGTCCAAGTCCAGCCTGGATTTATTCCATTTGGTTCCAGAAAGCAAACCAGGAGCCATAATTAAAAAATGGAAGAGGGATCGATTTAGAATTATATCAGGAGGGAAACAACACATAGTGATTTGATCTTTCCCAAAGTATAATGGGTTACTCGAAAAAGATAATAATAGGTTCCCATTCCTTGGAAGTTTTCAGAAAACTTTGGAAAACTATTTCTTCAATGTGGATTATAGTGTGGATTCCTTTTGGATATGAGTTGTATTCGATGGCTGGTGGCATCCCTTCTGCATCTCAAATTCTATAATTTTCTGATATTAATTTCTAGATTTTTTCTTTTTTTTAAATTTCTTTCTTAGTAGACTATAAGTATATTTGAGGACAAGAGCTGCCTCATTTTTTATCTTCATAACCCTAATATCCTGTAGAATGTCATGACTACAATAAACATATTTTTTATGTTTGTTGGATTAACTTTGCTGAATTGAATTGCTGTAAATGAGTTAGGAAGGATCATGTTTTAAGAATCTGGCCATGGATAGATTTTACATAAATTATTCCAAGAAAGAGTCAAGCACTGGGCTAAGTGCCAGCCAAGGCACAGGGTATATTTGGGCCCAGCTTATCCTGAAGGGAGTGATGGAGATTGGAAATCCATTGATGTTGCTTGAAGCCCATCATGCTAAATTCAACCATAAAGTTCAATGTGAGAATTTCTTTTCTTCTATTATTTACATCATCAACCCCATATCATTTCTGAGAAGATATATAAATCCATCACTTGTGAGTATTTCAAAAACATCCACTGCCTATACCATTCATCACAATACATAGAATAATCCATATCCACAATGGATGCATTTCTCCCACCACCCTGGAGACAGACACTCCCTGAAAAAATAGTGAGTTGATGCCAATAAATGGTTTTCATATGTCTGGTCTATTTTTATTTCTCTAATGAGGACATGTTCATAGTCTCATAATTCTCTTTCTCTCTCTCCCTTTTACACACACACATACACACACAGAGGAATGAAAATGGACTCAATGTTCAATTTACAAAACAAAGTGCAGTAGCAATTATGGGGGAAAAAATTCAAAACAAAATAAAAATGTGGCCAAACTTTTTTTTTTTTTTTTCAAATCAGAAGCTTCCAATAAATGAGGAAGGCAGAGCTTTCCCATATGACCTTCGGGAAAAGGCTGTGAAGAGAAAAAGCAAAGCCAATGACCTCTTCCCTGAAGTCATTTTGCTTCCTGGCCCTTCGGCGCCTCTGGAGAATAAAACAAGTCAAAAACAGGAGGAGGCGATTATAGTACATGTTCCAGCAGGGTCAGGCTCCCATCTACCCAGCTGGCTTGGAAGAGTTCTAAGTATGTGTCCTTGCCTAAAGAGCTAAAGGAAATACATGATCCATATTAGGTTTCACTTTTAGGGTTACTAAGTGTTTTACAGACATTTCATTTGAACCTTGCAACATCTCTAAGAGGTAGGAGCAATTATTATCTCCATTTTACAGATGAGGAAACTGAGCCTGAGAGAAGTCAAATGACTTTCTCCTGGTCCTCCAGCTAGTGAATAACTGAAGCAAGATTCAAACCCAGGTTTTTCTGTCTCCTAGTCAGATGTTTTGCTCATTATATCTAAATGATCTATAAATAGATTCGGACAAACTGGAGACTCAATATAACCTTAATTATTTCCTAACCACCTCCATCAACTGTCATTTGAGGATTTCAAAGCCCTTTCCAGACATTATATCATCAGAGCAGAGATTTAAAACTATAATTGCCCCCAAAAGTTCCCTTGTTCAACCCCCTAAGTTTATAGCCAAGGAAACTGATGCCCAAGGAGAAATATTGTCACTGAAGTGACAGCATTCAAAGTCAGGTCCAAACCTCACAATCCTTCTACAGCTCCATTACGAACTATGTCAGGTAGAAGAAGGCTCTAGGGACAGGTAGGTGGCACAATGGATAGAATGCCAAACATGGTGTCAGGAAGACTCATATTCCTGCATTTAAATCTGGCTTCAGATATTTACTTGCTACATGACCCTAGGCAAGTCACTTAACCCTATTTGCCTCAGTTTCCTCATCTCTAATATGATCTGAAGAAGAAAATGGCAAAAGTAGGCCAGTATCTTTGCCAAGAAAATGTCAAATGGAATCACAGTGTCAGACCTGACTGAAATGACTAAACAACAAATAGAGGAAGCCCAGTATATGATACTGAGTATGAAACCTTCATATCAAAAGTTCCCATATGACAGGCACACTTTTGAGCTATGGCTCACCTCTCTGACTCATTGGTCCACCCACAAAATCTGGGAAACTCACCATATGGTGGTAATCACTGTATTGTTCCTCAGTCTCCTTGCAATACTTTGATTTACAGAACTCAGAGATAAAAATACACACACACACACATACACAACTTTATTTACTGGCTGAAGACAAATTAAAACTCATCATGGTACAAATAGACAGTAACTGCACTTGGTGATGAGTAATCATTTCCCCAAAACCTGTAGAGCCTCAGTGACTTTCAGCCAAGTACTAGGAAGGGCTCCTATCCATTATCTCCTAGTTCTTGGAGACAGAACTCCCACTAGAGTTTTTAGCAGCTCCCAGAAAGGAGAGTCATGATTCCTCCTGACCTGCTCCCTGTCCCCAGGCTTCCCTTTCCCAGAGAAAAATCCATCTTTGTTGGTTCAATCCAGGACTGCTCAGGGCATTCTCCAGATTGTCTGTCTTGAGAGAAGGCGTAGTTATCTCAGGGTTGAAACTCTTTTGTAAGACCAGTGAAGTACCTCAACTATAAAAGGACAAGATTGGGTTACACTTCTAGGATTCCATGATTGTAAAGGGTTTGAGATCCTCAGATGATACTATAGATGAAAGAGTACCATCGAAAATCACTAAGTTCACATTTCTTGAGAAATAGATATAGAGGGACAGTGGAAAGAGTTCAAAAACTTTGAAGTCACTACTCCAAGTTCCTGTTCCATCTCAGCCACAGTACCTGTATGACCTTGGGAATGTCACTTAATTCTTTGGAGCTGAGTTGTCTACAGGATGATGTTGGACTAAATAACCTCTATGATCCCTTCTAACTATGGATCTATGATCCAAGTTGGAATTTCTGTCATAAATCTTTTTCCATCAGTTTCTTGTCTCATAAATTGCCCTGGTGATTAAGTGATTGGGTATATACCTTTTCTGTCTCCAAGTATGTCTCATTGGAATGACGAATCTCTATAAGTCTGTAAGCATGACAAAACACTCCGATTTTTCCCCAACAATCTTTAATGTCCCCATGAACTTTGCCATCATGAGTATTCAAAATATTGAGGGCTAATTCATTAGGTGGCTTAGAATTTAGACCTGGAGACCTGGCAAGCCAAAGGCTGCTTCCAAGAATTTCAGGGGAATCATAGATTTAGAGCCGATGAGAAACAGTCAGGATTTGAATCCTTGTACTTAGAGTTCCAGGCCATTATTCTTTATATGGTACCATATTGGATTCCATTATAGTTAGGCATAGAGTGTGAGAGAAAGACCACATTTCCCTCGCAAAAACATCCTCAGGGAGTGAGGAAACACACACACACACACACACACACACACACACACACACACATACATGCTACATTGAAAGGCAAACACTATTAATTATTCTGATGTAGTGAGTGGCACTTTGGACTATTCCACGGAGGACTGAGTTGGAACCCCAGCTGTTCCAATTATGAGCTGTATAATCCAGGGTGAAACATTCATCTTTCTACTGAGGTTCTGCCACTCCTCTTCCTCTGACCTGAGCCTAAGTGAACCCCATCCCACAGGTGAATATTTCCTAACTGAAGAGGTGGGGAAGACCATGGCCAGGAGAATCCCCCAATTTAAAAACAGAGACATTATGTGATGACAGAGAATAAAATAATAATAATAATAATAATAATAATAATAATAATAAT
>NW_025372203.1:170-1505 GCF_016433145.1 Gracilinanus agilis | reverse complement strand
CCTATCAAGCTACCCAAAAACTTCTTTACTGAATTAGAAAAAACTATAACAAATTTCATTTGGAATAACAAAAGATCAAGAATATCAAGGGAAATAATGAAAAAAAATGTGAAGGAAGGGGGCCTGGCAGTACCAGATATTAAACTATACTATAAAGCAGCAGTCATCAAAACAATATGGTCCTGGCTAAGAGATAGAGAGGAGGTTCAATGGAATAGACTGGGGATAAATGACATCAGCAAGACAGTGTATGATAAACCCAAAGAGCCCAACTTTTGGGACATGAATCCACTATTTGACAAAAACTGCTGGGAAATTTGGAAAACAATATGGGAGAGATTAGGTCTAGATCAACATCTCACACCCTACACCAAGATAAATTCAGAATGGGTGAACGACTTGATTATAAAGAGGGAAACTATAAACATGTTAAGTGAACACAGAATAGTATACTTGTCAGATCTCTGGGAAAGGAAAGACTTTAAAACCAAGCAAGAGTTAGAGAAAATTACAAAATGTAAATTAAATGGCTTTGACTATTTTAAACTAAAAAGTTTTTGTACAAACAAAAACAATATAGTCAAAATCAGAAGGGAAACAACAAATTGGGAAAAAATCTTTATAACGAAAAACTCTGACAGGGGTCTAATCACTCAAATATACAAGGAGTTAAAGCAATTGTATAAAAAATCAAGCCATTCCCCAATTGATAAATGGGCAAGAGACATGAATAGGCAATTTTCAGGTAAAGAAATCAAAAGTATCAATAAGCACATGAGAAAGTGTTCCAAATCTCTAATAATTAGAGAAATGCAAATCAAAACAACTCTGAGGTATCACCTCACACCTAGCAGATTGGCTAAAATGAAAGAAGGGGAGAGTAATGAATGCTGGAGGGGATGTGGCAAAATTGGGACATTGATGCATTGCTGGTGGAGTTGTGAACTGATCCAGCCATTCTGGCTGGCAATTTGGAATCACGCTCAAAGGGCTATAAAAGAATGCTTGCCCTTTGATCCAGCCATACCATTGTTGGGTTTGTACCCCAAAGAGATCATAGATAAACAGACTTGTACGAAAATATTCATAGCTGTGCTTTTTGTGGTGGCAACAAATTGGAAAAGGAGGGAATGTCCTTCAATTGGGGAATGGCTGAACAAACTGTGGTATATGCGGGTGATGGAATACTATTGTGCTAAAAGGAATAATAAACTGGAGAAGTTCCAGGTGAACTGGAGAGACCTCCGGGAACTGATGCAGAGCGAAAGGAGCAGAGCCAGAAGAACTCTATACACAGAGACTGATATACTGTGGTAAAATTGAATGTAATGGACC
>NW_025372203.1:0-98 GCF_016433145.1 Gracilinanus agilis | reverse complement strand
CAAGGACACATGACAAAACTAGTGGAAACGCGCATCGGCCAAGGGTGTGGGGGGGCGCGGGGGGGGGTTGAAGGGGAAAGGTGGAGCATGAATCATGT
>NW_025372202.1:0-5572 GCF_016433145.1 Gracilinanus agilis | reverse complement strand
CCCCCCGCACTCACGCCCCTTCCTCCGTGACCCCCACCCTCGTCCCAGAACGGGAATGACCAATCCCGCCGCCGCCTGGCCGTCTACTGCCTGAAGGACGCCTTCCTGCCCCTGCGGCTGCTGGAGCGCCTCATGGTCCTGGTCAACGCCGTGGAGATGGCCCGAGTCACGGGCGTCCCCCTTGGCTACCTGCTCACCCGGGGCCAGCAGGTCAAGGTGGTGTCCCAGCTGCTGCGGCAGGTCAGCCCTGGCCCCAGGGGGTGGGGGGGGACTCCGCTGCCCTCTGCGTGCCCCCCTCCCGCCTCTATGTTTCCCCCCAGCCTCCCCGTCGCTCCCTCGGCCCGTTCTGGGGCTCCGGGGTTTCCTGCCCACATCGCAGCAGGTGGGGTGGCAGAGGGGGAGGAGCCCCCCGTCACCCCCCACCCCTTCCCCACATGCCTGTCCCTCCCCACAGGCCGCACGCCAGGGCCTGGTGATGCCGGTGGTGAAGACCGAGGGGGGCGAGGACTACGCGGGAGCCACAGTGATCGAGCCCCTGAAAGGGTGAGTAGGATGGGGGGGGGGGCGGCCGGCCGGGCCTCACTGACCCCCCCGCGTCCCCTCAGGTACTACGACGTGCCTATCGCGACACTGGACTTCTCCTCGCTGTACCCGTCCATCATGATGGCCCACAACCTGTGCTACACCACGCTGCTGCGGCCGGGGGCCGCCCAGAAGCTGGGGTACGGGGGCCGCCCGGGAGGTCACTGCTGCGGGGGGCCAGAGGCCGGCCCGGGGCCCCCTTCTGACGTGGGACGCCTCGCCTCTCCCACAGCCTGACCGCCGACGAGTTCATAAAGACCCCGACGGGGAACGAGTTTGTGAAGGCATCCGTGAGGAAGGGGCTCCTGCCCCAGATCCTGGAGAACCTGCTCAGCGCCCGGAAGAGGTGGGAGTGACCCCAGCCCCCCCGCACCCACCCAGCCCCCCAGGGCCCCGCACTGACCCCCGATCCCCCCAGGGCCAAGGCTGAGCTGGCCAGAGAGACGGACCCCCTGCGGCGGCAGGTCCTGGACGGGCGGCAGCTGGCACTGAAAGTCAGCGCCAACTCTGTCTACGGCTTCACCGGGGCTCAGGTGGGCAAGCTGCCCTGTGTGGAGATCTCCCAGGTGAGCCGGGCAGGGGCCTGAGGGAATGGGGGTGCTGGGGAGACCTAGGACGGCTCCTCCAAGAAGTCTGGGGTCCAGGATCAGGGCCTGCTCCTTGGGGAGGATCCTTCGGTTCTCTGGGCTCAGCCGGCCCCCTGAAACAGTGGGATGGGGAGACCCTTGAAGTCTCACCCTTCAGGCCTGCCTTTCACAGGGCCTGGGCCGGGGGGCGTGGGGGGGTTGGAGGCCTCTGGCCGGGGGCCTCTCATGGGACCCAGACTCCAGGGCAGCCCTCCCTTGGTCTGGGGTCAGGAAGACGAATGAGAGGCTCGTGAGCTCTTATGATGTCTGGGCTGGGGCAGGCCCTCGGCAGCTCTGACCCTGCTGGGATTTGATCGGGAGGCCCCGGGTTCGAGCGTGGCCCTGGCCGCTCCCCTATCTTGGCACCAATGCACAGTCCTGACTGAGGGGGTTAAACCACCCCTGGGGCACCCCCACTCTCTCCACGGAGTTGCTCTCCAAGGCTTCCCTCTTGAGGCCCTCCTTGGGGGGCCTGGAACATTGACGGGGTGGGGGGAGCTGGGGCTTCAGTGAGGGGAGCAGAAGAGACAGACAGACAGACAGACAGATGGGAGGAAGCCATGGGGAAGACGGAGGAGACAGGCCCCTCAGGGCAGGGGGCAGGGGGTGAGTGCCAGGCCTGGGGCCGTGGGACGTCCGGCCTCCTCTCCTTTCCGGCCCCCAGAGCGTCACAGGCTTCGGGCGCCAGATGATCGAGAAGACCAAGCAGTTGGTGGAGTCCAAGTACACGGTGCAGAGCGGGTACAGCGCCGATGCCAAGGTGAGGGGGTGGGCTGGGTCGGCTGGGGGGCCCCGGGGCCAGGGCCCACCTCCACACACCCGCTGCTCTACAGGTGGTGTATGGAGACACGGATTCCGTCATGTGCCGCTTCGGGGTCTCCTCGGTGGCCGAGGCCATGGCCCTGGGCCGAGAGGCGGCCGACTGGGTGTCCAGCCACTTTGTGTCGCCCATACGGCTGGAGTTCGAGAAGGTGATCAGGAGTTGGGAGATGGGAAGGCAAGGGGGTGGGGGGAATGTCGGCCGGCCTCGGGGGCTCACCCCAGAGCTCTCCTGCCTCCAGGTCTACTTCCCCTACCTCCTCATCAGCAAGAAGCGCTACGCCGGCCTGCTCTTCTCCTCACGCCCAGACGCCCATGACAAGATGGACTGCAAAGGCCTGGAAGCCGTGCGGCGAGACAACTGCCCCCTGGTGGCCAACCTGGTCACCTCGTCACTGCGCCGGCTCCTCATTGACCGGTGGGTACCCAGTCCCTGAGGAGCGGCCAGAGGCAGGAGCGGCAGAGGCGGGGTGGGGGCCAGGGCCATCAGGGAGCACGGGGGTGGTGACCGTGATAGCCGGGTGGCACAAGGCCAGCTCAGCGCCGGATGTGGGGTGAAGGAGGAGCCCTGGGGAGGGGAGCCAGAAGGTCCAGAGGAGAACCTGGCTGGTTACCCCAGAGAGGAGAAGCTGACACAGACGGATGTGAAAGAGACGAGACAGACATGAGAAATGAGATGAAACAGACAGACGTGAAAGAGACAAGAGAAGACACAGACGTGAAGTAGAGAAGATGGACGTGAGAGACGAGATGAAAGGAGACACGTGAGAGACAAGAAGAGACACATGAAAGAGAGGAGATAGACGTGAAGTAGAGGAGAAGACACTGCTGAGAGACAAGGCATAGACACGTGAAAGAGACGAGAAGAGACATAGATGTGAATGAGAGAAGAGACAGATGTGAAATGGACGAGAGGGACAGGTGAAATAGATGAGAGAAGACACAGACATGAAAAAGACCAAACCTGAAAGAGATGAGAGGACACAGATGTGAAATAGACGAGACAGATGAGAGACAGGAGACATGAAATGGATGAGAGATAGACAAGAGACAGAAACAGACATGAGTCACCACCAGAGACAGATGAGAGAGAGACAGAGGAGGGGCCTCCCCTGCCTTGGGGAACAGTCGCAGTTGGGGGCTACAGTAGGCCAACAGAGAAGCCCGGGGGGGGGGGGGGCGCTGGGAGCACAGAAAGGAACCCAGAGGAGTCTGGCTTGGGCAGGGCCTGGGTTTGATTTTCCAGAGCTGATGGGGGAGGGGGGCCGCTAGGGGTTGGAGCTCAGCTGCCTGGTCCATCCATCCATTGATTTGGCCCTTTGTACTTGAAGTTGTTTCCTCCCGGAGTGGCTGGCCTCATCACTCCCACTTTACAGGCTGGAAGGTTGGGGCTGGGACAAGGTCTGGCAGGGATGGAGGGATTAGAACTTGGGGCTCCAGGCCCTGGTCTGAGGGCCCAGGCCCCTCTTGTGTCCGTCCTCACCCAGGGACCCGTCGGGGGCTGTGGCTCATGCCCAGGATGTCATCTCGGACCTCCTGTGCAATCGCATCGACATCTCGCAGCTGGTCATCACCAAGGAGCTGACGAGGGCCGCGGCCGACTACGCGGGGAAGCAGGCCCATGTGGAGCTAGCCGAGAGGTGGGCCGGACGGGGCTGGAGCGGGTGGCCCGGGGCTGGGCTGCTGCTGGAGCCATGGGTGACCCTTCCTGTCCCCCAGGATGAGGAAGAGGGATCCAGGCAGCGCCCCCAGCCTGGGGGACCGAGTGCCCTACGTCATCATCAGCGCCGCCAAGGGCGTGGCAGCCTACATGAAGTCAGAGGTGCCCCCCTCCCCCCCCAGCTCTCACTTCTCCTTTCCAGCTGGGGCGCCCAGGGTGGGGGGGACGATGCCTGGGCCGAGAGCTCTGCCCTTCTAGCGCCCACTGCCTCCCCCCAGGACCCCCTGTTCGTGCTGGAGCACAACCTGCCCATCGACACCCAGTACTACCTGGAGCAGCAGCTGGCCAAGCCCCTGCTGAGGATCTTCGAGCCCATCCTGGGCGAGGGCCGGGCCGAGGCCGTGCTGCTGCGTGAGGGCCGGGCCGGGCTGGGCTGGGGGGCTGGGCTGCAGAAAGGGGGGTCCTGGGCCCAGCTCGGGGCTGTGAGGGCTGCACGGGGTGGGGGGCCGGGGGCCAGGCTGTGCCGCCCAGTGGGGGGCTGGCCCGGGGCCGTGCCAGGGAGTCACCCCGTGCCCCCCCCAGGTGGCGAGCACACCCGCTGTAAGACAGTGCTGACAGCCAAGGTCGGGGGGCTCCTGGCCTTCGCCACCCGCAGGAGTAGCTGCATCGGCTGCCGGGCCGTCCTGGGCCACCACGGTGAGGCCCCCCGTGTGTGAGCCGCCCGGGGTGGGGTGGGGGAGCCTCGCCCGGCCGGGGTTCCCCAGGGGAGTTTTCCCCACACACTTGCTCCCTTGTTCTCTGCGTCCGGGACTTTCAGGGCTGGCCTGGGTGGGGAGGTGTCCACCTCCGGGTCAGCCTGACCCCCCTCCTGGGCCTGCCTCTAGGAGCCGTGTGCAAGTTCTGCCTTCCCCGGGAGTCGGAGCTGTACCAGAAGGAGGTGAGGGGGGGGCCGGGGGCGGGCACCCGGGGGTCCCCCTTCCTCGCCGGCTGCCACAGCTGCTCTGCCCTGCCATTAGGTGGCCCACCTGAGCGCCCTGGAGGAGCGCTTCTCCCGCCTTTGGACACAGTGCCAGCGCTGCCAGGGCAGCCTGCACGAGGATGTGCTGTGCACCAGGTAGGCCGGCTAGGCCCGCACACAGAGCCCAGCTAGGCCTCTCCCCCCCCACACACACACACACACACAGAGCCCGGCTAGGCGGGGCCGGGCTTTCCCTAGGGAACGGGCGGGCGGGCCGGGTTCCCACAGGCCATCCGCGCCCGGCTTATCGCGGCCGCCGGGCCCCAGCGAGCAAACAAGCTGCCAGGCTGCGGGCGGGGGCACGGGGAGGGCAAAGTCCTGGGAACGGGAGGACCGTTAGGCCGGCAGCTCAGCGCGGTGCCGCCCCTCTCGCAGCCGCGACTGTCCCATCTTCTACATGCGGAAGAAGGTGCAGAAGGACCTGGACGACCAGGAGCAGCTCCTGGCGCGCTTCGGGCCGCCCGGGCCGGCCGCCTGGTGACCCCGAGGCCGGGGCAGCAATAAAGGCTCGGCTTTGGACATCCGTGTGCCCGTGTGTGTCTCTGTTGGGGGGGAGGGGGGCCTATTCAAACACCCCCGAAGCGCAGATGAGGGGACATGGGGGGGCCCTGCTGGCCCCCAACTGCAGAAGGGCAGGACAGAGCCCGGGCCATTGGCCACCTCTTCTCACATGATCCCCTGGAAGGGGCACCCCCGGAGTCAAGGAGCCTTTGGGAGTGAGCTGCGCCCCCCCCCCCCAGGCTCCAGCTGGGCATCCAGGGGTCAAGGAATCCGATGGGGGAGGGCCAGGGAACCCAGCCCAGGCATCTGAGAAATGGGTTGGCCCGCAGCCCGTTCTCCCCTCCCCGCACCCCAGGACCCTTCCTT
>NW_025372201.1:0-5463 GCF_016433145.1 Gracilinanus agilis | reverse complement strand
ATAAATTTAATTAATTAAAATTTTTAGGCCATAATTATTTAAATAATGTTATATTCAAACTCTGAGGATTGTTAGTCTCACCTTGATTGACAGGTGGAGACAGTTGGAGACATCGGAATGTTCCTGAAGGATAGGAGCAAAGACAGTTGGCCTGAGGATATAAATACCCCTAACAGTCATCTGGGAGGGGTCTTTGGTCTTTGCTGTTGGGTCTCTGGGTCTTTGGTTTTTGAGCTTGGACCATTGATCTTGGATCTTGAATCTTGGAGAAGTGATCTGTGGGTCTCTGACCATGGGTTATTGGTTCTCTCTGAACCTCCCTAGATCTTTAGGCATTTAAATCATCATAGCTATTTAGATCTCTGGGTCCCAGGTGGGAACTGGGAGGAGGGAGGTATAAGAAGAAGAGGGTGGATTTTCCTTAAGGGTGGTTACTTCCTGAAGGCTATGCAAGGCTGACATATCACAATCTGCTAACAAGGAAGCTGAGAGAAATCATCATATCTGTACCAACCAAGCAGATTGCCCTCTTTGGTTTGGCAGTGGCCAACCTGAACCAAAGGAGGGTGAACACTAGCTCCAGCTTCACTGAAACAACAGCCTACAGACCTGAGGGATTATTGATCATAGATATTAGTGTGACAGGGTCTCCTATCCCCAAATCCATTCCTGATTATTCCTTTCCCTATTTAAGATCAATACATAGTTTTATTAAGTACCTTCCTGAGTGGTCAAGGGTCAGGAGCAACGCAGTCAAATGATCCAAGGCTAATTAGAACTCAATACTATTAATTAATCAACCCCAGGTGGGACCTGAAAGGGTTACCCATCCACCAGACCATTAAGGGTCCTACCTGGGCACTGTTATTTAGAAAGGGACTTATATCATCAAGCAAAGGTGACTGAGTTGGTGTTCCCAGTCACCAGCTACCTAGGGGAATACAAAGACACAGCTTCCCTAACCAATATCCCCTAGAAGCATAATAGCATTCAAAGAGTCCATATTTCTTTATAACAATAACTAACCCATGAATACAATATACCAATAGGACTATAATATGTCAATATACATCCCCCTAACACTTCAATAGTTTGGTTAAAAGTGTAAGAAGGGGGATAGTAGGTGGTTGGGATGTGTTCTGGTAACCCCATGACTGAATGGTTATGGGCCAATGCTACTCACAACACCCCTCCTTACTAGAGAGACACTTGGGGTTGCTACATGAGTGGAGGTTCCCCAATATGGACAAGTTGAGTATGAGAAGTTAGAGGGAGATATAGTCTAATGAATGAGCCCCAAAGGAACCCCGACAATTGCTCAGAGCCAGGTTAAATTTATTCAAGCCTCCCCACTTCCCTAATGTTGATGGCAGTTCAAAATGGAGAGCAGTCCACCTTCTTCCCACAATCCACAAGGATTCTGTCTCCCTCCTAAATCAGTTGCTGTCTAGATCTGACTAGAATCTCTCAACAAGGGTTTATTCAGGAATGCAATACTTTGAGGGGTAGAGGAAAAGATATCAGGGAAAGAGGAGTAAGGTTTTTCCCTAAATACTATTATCTATCTTTCCTAGGGCAGGGTACTAACAGATATTTCTTCAGAGATCTCCAATGCCCAGTTTGTCTGACCCTAGGCCCCAGTAAAATTCCTATCCTTAAATTATCACTAGCTAAAGAGGGAAATGTATAAATCAAGGTTCAAAAGCAAGGTTGATTAGGTCCCAGGGGCTAGGTCCCCCAGAAGTCCAGGGCCCCTGGCCCAAAATGAAGAAAATGGTTGTTCAGGTTCTCTACTGGGTAAAGGAATAACAATAGAACAAATGGCTGGTTTGGTCTTCCCAAAAGACTCAGGAAAACTCTCACGATTAGCTTGAAAGGTCTTTAGCCCTACAAATTCACTCCTCCCTCCTTGGCTGTGCCCCAAGCTTCACAGAGATCTATTGGACTTCCCAGAATTCCTGATCCCCCCAGGCCAACTGTCATTGTCTCTCTGAGTCAACTTCTATATTCCATTTGTCAGCTGCACCTGTAGGCTCACTTAAACTCTTGCAAAGTCTTGTCCAGTCCGAAAAGACGCAGAGCTCTGATAATAGTTGTAAATTATAATTTATATAATATAAAATATTTATATATAAAGTAAATTAAATTAATCAGAAATTTTAGGCCATAATTATTTAAATAACTAACCCATGAATATAATATACCAATAGCACTATAATATGTCAATACATGCCCCCTAATACTGAAATAGTTTGGTTAAAAGAGAAAAGATACAGAGCTCTGGTCCCCATCCATTTTGGTTGTGAAATTAAAGTATTCTAGAATTACACATTTTGTCCAGAAGAAATATATATGCTTTTTCAGGGCATTATTTAGTAAATTTCTTTTATGGAATTAAAAACAACCCAATAGCTAAAAATGTTCTTTTAGTTTCCAGGGGTAAATCCTTTGCTTTCAAGTAATCTTTTTATCAGATGACTTCAGAACTAGAACCATGGTGAGTAGACAAAGGAATGAGCTACATTGCTATACAGGAAATAACTCATTAATGATCCACTTCTCCCCTTTGCTTAGATGGCAAGTTAGGTAGGTAAGTATATCAGCTAATTCCTTCAAGCACTTAAGTGCTAAATGGTACTTCACTATCCTAAAAAAAAGGAGTACAACTTTTCTAAACTCAAACGTAAATCCAGTGAAGGCATTACATACACACTGGAGAGACAATGAGCATCACAATACTTCAGTCTTCAAGATATGTCTGTAAAGCAAAGGGATTGACCCTCCAAGTCTCTACTTTATAGTCACATCTTGGCAGGTGTGCACACACAAATGTGAATATATCCTATTCTCTTTTAAATTGGCATAGACTTTTTAAAAATGAACTCAAAAGTTTAAAAAGAATAAAAATACCAAAATAAAGAGGAATAAGAGAGAAGAGGCCAGGCCAGAGTCTATGTAAATGTAAAGTATTTCTCATGCCAATAAAACTTTTGTTTCCTAAAAGGTCAAAAATTTTATCCTGGAAAGTAATGACTATAGTGACTAGAGAGTTGTAAGACAGAACAGTAAATCCAAAGCATTGAACACAATTGTACTTTCCACTGGGCATTATAAACCTCTTCTCTGTCTAAAACAGCAAGGGAGGCACTGCTCATTTACACAATTAGTTACCTCTTTTGAAATGCACTTCTGGTACAGACAGACAATAACTTCTGAAGCATTGTGCAATGTGAAGAACGCAGGAATGGACTGCAAGAAAAATAGGAAAGCTATCATCAGAAATTAGTACGTTTTTCCAGCAGTGTTCCTAGTATAAGTACATTGATTTTTAAGAAAAAATCAACAAGTGAAACCAAAACGTAGGCTCTTCTAGAACCACAGTGCATAAACACTTTTTTTTATTTTGTTTATGACAAGACATCATAATCCCTTTTATGATGAAGGCTTTCTTATCAGTTGGGAAAGAAAAGACTTTAGTAATTCATGTTTTATTCTTCAAGTTGGAGTTATAGAAAGCTCCCAAGTTCACCTCCTTTTCCCTCTAAAACTACTTTATGGAGATTACTTATAAAGACTAGCATTTTTGTTTGTCATTTTCAGTCATTTCTGACTCTTCATGACCCCATTTGGGGTTTTCTTAGCAAAGATATGGGAATGGTTTGCCATTTCTTCAGAGAACTGATCCACTCAGACACAGAGCCAGGACTTAAACCCAGGGACTATTCTGACAGTGATTCTAGTATTCTTTCCTCCCTGAAATGCTTTAGCAAAATTGACATCTGTGGTAATATCTATATGGTCTTCATAGGGCTTTGAGTTTCAGAGTGTCAAAGGCAGAACTCAAATCCTGATTCAAAGGCCACCTTTCTGACCACTATGCTACATCACTCTTTCGAGCTTTGGTTAATAATTAATAAAATTAAATCTAAACTCTTTATTATTATCCTGGTTTATCTATATCAAATGTAATAGGTAACTTCTGGAAAAAGATGGAGAACAGCTTGAGTGACAGATCGTCAGTTATAGAACTTGGAATTTATCCAGATGGCATAAGCCAATGGCAAAAGACAGTTGAGACCACCTCTATAAAAGCCCAGGGGCTCAACCACTCAAGGCTCAGTCTTGAGGAGGGATTTCTGGAGGTTAAAGGATGGTGAAGGATGGTGAAGGATGGTGAAGGATGGTGAAGGATGGGTAGGTCTATAGACCTGCATATCCAGCATCTATCTATACCTTATTGCCTCGAGAAGTTCATTCACCTATTACTAAACAAGGTTGGGAGATAACAACACCACTGCTGTCAAGAAGATTATCACTATTTCTTCCTTTCCTTTGGTCTAGACCACAGTGGGGTCTGAGCAGGGTCTGTGAGGAGGAGAAGAATCTCCAGCCAACTACCAACTTGTTGCTTATTGATTAGCTCACTTTACCTTTTATTAGATTTAGCATAGCCATTCCCAGCACCTCTTCCCTTATCCTGAATCCTACCCCTTTGAGTCTATAGCATTAAACCCTTTGAAACTTAGCTCTAGTGAAGACTGGCATTCATTCCAAGAGCAAGTGAATAACTACAGCCAAAAGGGAAAGGGAAATTCACCTAAATCACAGTCAGTTAGCATTATCCAATCAAAAAAAAAAAAACACAACTAGCCCTATTACCAACCTTTATCATCTAACCTAAACCCAAGCCAAGGAACCAGAGGTGCTGTTAAACAATATATACAGCTTCTCCCTTAATAACTTTGGTTTGGGCACTGTTTGTGGGGTCAGGTGCTTGGCCAAGTTGATCATCCTTATAAGCCCTGGTGGTTACCAGCACACCTTGGTGGCCACCCAGGCATCACTATCCTCACTCAGCCTACATCCTCTTGCCACCTGAGGATCTTGGGCCAATTTGTCAGGCCCATCTTATAGAAGTACCTTCCTATCCTTACTCCTGTGTATAACACAAAGTCAGCTGTACAGCTGGATGTACAGTTTGAAGACAAAGCTTTCAATCTTTTAAAGGTAATACTGAACAGTAAATTACTTTTAAGAGAAGAAAATCAAATATATACTTTTGGTTCTTAATGATAGGAAAGCATTCAGTCTTCCTTTACTTTTAAGTACTCTAAATAATACTCCTTTGTCTCAGTTTACTAGCTATGTGTCCAGAGATCTTGCTCCAGTGTTCATGACAGAGAGTCTTCCTGTACCATCTCTGCTGTTCTGGCAGGAAAAAGTAAAATACTCAATTAATTAGCAAACATTTACTAAAGGACTAAGCACTAGAGATACAAAAAGAGGCAAAAGACAGTCCCTGCTGACAAAAGACATATTAGAGAATGTCTAAAAAAACTGCATTACACAAATGTAAGGGAATGCTCTGCTGTTAGGAAATGATGATGACAGAGAAGCATATAAAGATTTAAATGATTTGATACAAAGTGAATCAATAAAACAATTTTTTAAAATTTCAAAAAC
>NW_025372200.1:0-4396 GCF_016433145.1 Gracilinanus agilis | reverse complement strand
GAGAGAGAGAGAGAGAGAGAGAGAGAGAGAGAGAGAGTGTGTGAGTGTGTGCGTGTGTGTGCAGTAATTGGTCAGGAGTGACTTGTCCCCTACATCTTCTTGAAAGTCCATGCATAGAAGAAGCTAGATGTTCTAATGATTGAAACTCTTATTTTCATGTGCTGTAACCAGTGGAGAGGCACAGTACTTATAGAAGTTTTCCCCTTTTCTCCTGAGGGTCAAGAGTCTAAAATACATTTATTAGGAGTCAGTCAACAAGCAGTCGCTGAGAACCATCTTCATACTAAACACTATGCAAAAGGAGGCAAAATAAGTCAAAACTAGAGTCCCTATACAGAGTCAATTTACATTCTTCCTGCTTATGGGTATAGAATTAACAGACTAAATAAATAGCCATGAACACCAAGAGAAGTATAATTAGTACTAAATTGTGTAATAGGATGGATGAGAATAAGGATGTGTACAGTTCTACGGAGCCTACTTGATAAGAATAGGAGGGAATATGACTGGAGAAGTATGGGCGTAGGCATGATTACAACAAGGTAGAGAGTTTGATGGAGGCAAAAATGAGTGTGAGGTTTGAGTTCAGTTGTGGAGAATGGAAATGCATTGAAATGAGAGGCAGGCTTGAGACATGTATTGGGAGCAGAATGGGAAATAACTTGGATAGCAAGGTAACTATTAATCCTGGAGAAGAGTGGTATGAGAGACTAGATTCACTGAGGAAGATGAACTGGGTAAGGTCTATGTTGGGCCAGATGCTCCCAATGGATATGGTCTGATTCTTGTGCTGGAATAGCCATTAGTGATCCCTAGAAAATGAGGAAAGTGGGGAGATCAGGCAGGAAGTTGAGAAACTTAAGGAAATATATTTCCCTGCTATCTGGTGTTGTCCAGGCTAGACCTGAACCTGATACTAGAATGTCCTGAATCCTACCACAAGCAAACCATTGAACTCCTCTCTACCTCCAGGGCCTGTGAGTCAAGTATCTTAAGCAATATGGTGCCTCTCCTGCTGTCTAGTTGTATTGCTAGTTTACGCTTGGGTACAGTAGAGAAAGTGATAGTTGATGTTTTAAAAATGTAAGTGTGGGCATGGGAGTTTCAGCCTTTATAATAAAAAGATCCCAAGTTAATGGATGCAGGGTACTGGTATTTGGTGGCAAGGATAAAGTACACCAATACATAAGCTACTGTGATAGAGTTTTAGAGCATGGATATAAAAGTGGTGATTATCTTCATTCTCTGTAGTTTTCAACACTTTAATGTACATTTATATCTGGAATCACTTCCTAAAGTATATAAAAAACATCTTCTGGGAAGGTCCAGTATAGGCTGTGAAAAGAATATCTAACTTAAACCAAATGATTTTTATAAATGAAGGTGATGAGTTGTGGCCCTGAAGTTTAATCCTTAGTGTAAATGAAGTGGTTCTTGTGCACTCATTGGAAAAAAGTACAGATGAACCATACTTCATGGGCAGTATCTTCCCCATTGCTATTTTTATGGTAGCCTTAGTCAGGTTACTGATGAAATACACTGTGTATATTTATGACTTTATAAGAAACGATAGCATTACTGGCTGAAGGTAATGAAAATAGCCTGGAATCTTGAAAACTTAAAGCTTCAAAGGACTTTATTAGATGTGAGGATAATGGTAGTATTAAATTTTCTGATTCTAAATTTCCAAGCTTGTAATTTTAGAAAACTTTGTGGATATTTCTGTACTATTAGGGTCAAAGGAAATCAATGTTAAGAGCTGGAAGGAGGAGGTTTAGGGATCTTCTAATCCAGGTCCATTAAAGATGAGATAGTGGATGGCCAAAGTCACATAGGAAATAAGTGGCAGAGCTAGGATTTGAACCAAGGTCCTCCCACCTCGTATTCAATATTCTTCCCACTGTACCATCACCATCTTTCTGGGAGGAAAACTATTTTGTAAATTAGAGCTCAGATTGAAAATTTGAAGATGTTTAAGAAATTTTAGTCTGCCCACTAGACTGAGCCATCATTAATTACATCCATACCTTATCATTATCATGATCATTAAATGATGATCTTTGGGGATACATATTGTAAAGGGAATGTCATATCTCAGAAGCAGTCTTCTGAGACTTATCTTTAGGGATAAGGGATATGTTGGGGAAGGGTTGGAAGATTGGCCCTGAACCTCAATAGAACTGAGTTGTCTTGGTTGAGGAATTTTTGATGGTGAGTGAGAGGATGGCAGGGAAATGACCACATCTTTGAAAGCATGGCCACAACCAAAGATGTGAAGGGAAGGGACGTCCGTCAGAGGGAGTAGTGTAAGTAAAAACTCAGAGGAGAATAAACAGTGGGAGTGCTGAAGTCATAATGGTTAGTTCCAGTTTGTCAAAATCATATGATATATTTAAGGGAGATAACAGGACAAAACCATATTTAAAGGATCCTGAATATCAGATTGAGAAATTTTGATGGAATTTGGTAGACTATTAGGATCCATTGTTCCACATAACCACAAGTATTTTGGGTGGAAAGATATGACTGAAACTCTAAGAAATTTAATCTGGAACAAGTATGAGGATTTATTGAGTAGCGAGCAACTGTGGAGGCATGACCAGCAAGGAAGCTGTTGCAATACCTTAGACATGAATTACTCCATTCTAGATCCTGGTGGCAGTGAAAATTTAAAAAAAAAGGGGTGGGGGGGGGGAAGAAGGTTGGATGAGACAGACATTCTGAAGAAAGGCTAGTCAGGACTTGCTAAATTGACTATTAATCCAATTAATATTAATAAGTATTACTATTTCCCCTTCACCAAATTCCTTAAGTCTAATGTTAGCTCCTTAAGAGCAGTGGCTTTTTTGGAGGGGAAGTGCTTACCACAGTGGCTGGTCCACAGTAGATATTAATAAATGCTTGTTGTCTTGATATGGTATGCGGGGGGCGGTGGTCAATGACAGCCCTGAATTTTTTCATACTGGATGGATGGAACATCCCAATAAGGGCTGGTTTGATAGGCAGGTAGCCTCTAGCAGGCTACCTAGAAGTACTGAATATGCGTTTTTCCCCCCATGTGGCTTACTCCTTTAATTCAATGGGACATTTGTTCTTTTCATCATTAGTTGGCACATAGAGATCTCAGAAGGGATTAGTATAAACTATTAAAGAGGAGGTTCTTAATATTTTGTGTATGTTCAGTCTGGCAAAACATAGAGATCCTTCCTCAGAATATTTTTTAAAAATCATAATTGAAGGAAATGCTAAATTTCAGTTGTGGTTTAGAAAAAAAAGAAGACAAATACTTCCTGTAACAGATTCTGCACTTTCCTGCATTGCTTGATTAATAGTATTAATAAATAATAACAACAACAACTGATAATTCAGATTTATATTGTACTCTGAGGCTTCAAGACTTTCCTTGCAAAATCCCCAAGAGAGTAGGCATCATACAAATATTATTCTCCCCTTTTTAATGATGGGAAAAACTGAGGCTTAGAATGATTATGACTGGTAGCTTAAGGGAATGCTACCAATACAGTTTAACTAGATTTTAACAGGTTTTTTTTTATCAAAGTTTCTAATACTATTTTTTGTGAAAAGAATTGCTAATAACAACTGAAGCTAGCATTTATAGAATGTTTTAAGATTTTGTAAAATTCTTTACAAATGTTATTTTATTCTCACAACAACTTCTGGAGGTAAGTGCTATTATTAGCACCATTTTACAGATAAAGAAGTCAAAACAAACAGGTTAAGGGATTAGCCCTGAGTCACACAGCTAGCAAGTATGTCTGAGACCAGATATGAAAAAAATAGAGAGGGGAGGTAGATAGTAGTAAAGTGGATTTTGAACTAGTTGAGTACCTAAATCTTGAAAGTTATTCATTAATAGTTTATTTTCTGGGGCACCTAGGCGGCTCAGTGGATTGAAAGTCAGACCTAGAGACAAGCGGTCCTGGGTTCAAATGTGGCCTCAAATACTCTCAGTTGTGTGACCCTGGGAAAGTCACTTCATCCCAGTAGGCTAACCCTTTCTGCTCTTCTGCCTTGGAACCAATATACAGTAATGATTTTAAGATGTTAGATTAGGTTCAATAGTTCATTGTCAGCTGAAATGGTTCCTAGGACTATAGATCCAGAAAGGACTTCAGAGCTCATCTCTTCCAACCATCTCTTATTTTACAAGTGAGAAAACTTGAGCCTCAGGAGGTTAAGTGACAGCCCATGCAGGCAGGCATCAAATATTTATTAAGCTCTTATTACATGTCAGGCTCTGTGCTGAGCCCTGCCTTCAAGGATTGTCCATGCTCATAGAGAAAGGAAGCCAGAAGGAAGGGAGCAAAGAAGGAAGTGGGGGAGAGGGGGGGAGAGAGAGAGAGAGAGAGAGAGAGAGAGAGAGAGAGAGAGAGAG
>NW_025372199.1:0-3227 GCF_016433145.1 Gracilinanus agilis | reverse complement strand
TTTTCTCTCTCTCTCTCTCTCTCTCTCTCTCTCTCTCTCTCTCTCTCTCTCTCTCTCTCTGTCTCTCTCTCTCTCTCTCTCTGTCTCTCTTTCTCTCAGGAATTGTGATCATGATGAGCTTCTGTGACACGGTGGATATATATGAATTCTTGCCCTCAAAGCGCAAAACAGACATTTGCCACTACTACCAGCAGTTCTTTGACAGCGCCTGCACCATGGGCGCTTACCACCCGCTGCTCTTTGAGAAAAACATAGTGAAGCACCTCAACCAGGGGACGGATGAGGACATTTACCTGAAAGGGAAGGTGACGGTGCCCGGATTCCAGAGCATCCGCTGCTAGCGCTGGGCCTGGGCCCTCGTCTGCTTCTTGCTCACCTGCTCCTTCTCTCGCTGACCAAAAGGCCTTTTCTGAAGCACGTCGATATGCCCACGAGGTTCCCCGCTGCCACCGCCCTTCTGGGGAAGCCATTCCTTGCTTTCGGCTGCGTCCCGTCGCTTCCCTCGTGCCGGTGGCCCCTGGAAGGCTGGAGGCTGCTCGGGGCAGCAGGCTGAGGTCAGAGAAGACGGGCACGTCCTTCCTCGTCTGCAGAGCCGAGGGCTTGTCTGAGAGGCAGACCCGACACACAAGGGAGCCTCCTCCAACGGGCCCTCCCCAGGGCCGGCTCTAAGACCTGCTTGAGTCCCTGCAGCCAGAAGCATCCCTAATTCTCTCCTCAGCCCGATGGCCCTGCGCTCCAGCGCTGGCGCAGCCCCTGGGGAGGAAGCCCGGTGTGGGGATCCGCATCCTCCTGCTGACAAAGTGACTGGCGTCCCAATGATGGACTTGAACAGATCCGACTGGCTGATGGTGCCCCTCCTTCTCTCCTCCTTGTTCTTATCTCCAAACGTTTTCCTTTGGGGAAGGAAGTTGGTCACGGCCTGGTTTCCCACCTCCGGCCCCCGAGTCCTCTGGGTAGCTGTTGCCTGCCTTTCCGGAGGCTCATCTCCAGGCTCCGGAGCTCTTCTGATCCAGGAAAGCAGCCGCGCGGCCCCTCGGTGGCCGTTGTTGCATGTTTCCTCTCTCGGGGTTGGGTCCCAGCCCTGCCTCTTCCTGGCTGGGGGTCCCGTTGGGCAGATCACTGCGTCTCTCTGAGCCTGAGTTTTTCCATCGGCCAAACGGGACTAATAAAGCTACCTACCTCACAGGGTTGTTGTGGGGCTCCGGTGAGAGAATGTCTATAAAGTGCTGGTGACTGTGAAGCGTTATCTGAATGTATGTTGTCGATGGTGTGTTTGTAGTCCATCGCCGTCTTCTCTAAAGTCTACCACTGGAAGGAAACAACTGATATTTTTAAACTCGCAATGTTGGGTTGACCCAGTCCTACGACCGGTCACAGGACCACAGAACTTAGAACTGGGACGGACCTCGGGAACTGAGGTCTGCAGATTCCCGGCGCACTTAGATTAGATCTCCAGGCCGCCATGATGTTGGAGGAGGAAAAAGTTGCGTCTCTATTTTCACTTACCTCTCCTTGAAATGGGGCATTTCCTTTGATTTCGAATGGAAGCGATAAAGCATTCTGAGAAGGGATCTGCAGGTTTCATCAGACTCTCTAAGGGGTTCGCGGCCCGGAAGAGGCAAAGAACCCCCCCATCTAGTTCAAAGCCACAGTTTACAGATGATTTTTGGTGAGTTTTCCAGTGGCCAAATGGTTCTTTCCAAAGGTTATGCAGGTTAGAACTAGCAAAGTTACAGTTTGCATCCTGGTCTCCTGACTCCAAATCCAGCACATTTTCCAAGCAGCTGCTGGTTTTCCCGAATCATCTGCTGTGCTCCCAGCTCCCTGTTAGGCTACACCGTCTGAGAGAGACTAGGGAACGCCGAGGCGGATGTCTAGGATTCAAGAACCAGAGAATTCGCCGAAGGGCAATGAAACGGAATGACTGCAGGCGACAGATGCCCCTGACAAAATCCGCAGGCCCGGAGAGTGATGGAGGCTAGATTATATTTGACTTCTAAGATCTCTTTCACCTCTTAAGCTTTTGATAATCTAATTTAGTTTCTCATCTCTCAAATGCCTCCAGCTCAGATATGATATTGCTATCGAATCTATATCACCTTCTGGGCTTTTAAAATGGCCGTATATACATATTTTAAAAGAAAGCTGGGGGCAGGTAGGTGGCTCGATAGATAGAAAGCTAGATCTCGGTTCAAACCTGACCTCAGATACTTCCTAGCCGTGTGACCCTGGACAAGTCACTTAACTCCCATGGCCTGGCCCTAACCACTCTTCTGCTGATGCACAGTATTCATTCTCAGATGGAAAGTAAAAGTTTAAAAAAAAAAAAAAGGAAATCCTTTCAACCTTGGGAATTTCTTCTCCATTCTCTGATTCACTAGCAAAATTGTTCTGATATTTGATTCTCAGATACTAAAGGCAATGAACCGAAATCATTAGAAGATTCATTGGGGTTACAGGGATGGAGACTGTGGTGGGCAGAAACTAATCATCTACCCAAATGTTCCAATTAAGTTAAGGGGACAGAAGCTTCCTGAAGGTATATTATTTTGCAATCTATATTCTCTTTTTAGAGAAGTAAGGTGAGATGTGATTAAAATATAATTACTGAAGTGTCAGTCTCATGAGATATGAAAAATTCCAATGACTTGGTGCTGTGGGCAGGTCTTGTATTTGATTCGTTTTTTTGTCTTAATTACCATGTTGAAATCTGTCATCCCCAGCATATCTGTCTGACTGATCCTTTCAACCAATCATGTAAACTTATAGGGTTGGCTTCGACTTGCAATAGCCGCCTCTGAGACTTCTGGGTTCCAGAAGGCCTGAGAAAGCTGTATAAATGAATCTGGGAATATCCAAAGAAGTTGTACAAATTTTAATAAATTTCTTTCCTAAAAGTGTATCTCTTTCTTTTTTTCCCCCAGACATCAGTGTTGCCAGGATACTTAAATTCCAGCTAGACGGGGCCTCCTTCCACTCTGCAACTCGCCACCGATTTATTACAAACTCCTTAGTCTGGAAACAAGACAGTTCCTGCTCTCGAGGAGCTCCCAGTTTCAGAGGGTAGACAATGTGCAAACAGATATACACAAAGCAAACTCAAGATAAGGAAAGTGGGAGATAATTAAAAGAGAGAAGGAACTAGAATTAAGAAGGGTTGGGGAGCGCTTCCTATAGAAAATGGGATTTGAGTTGGACCTTCGAGAAAGCCAAGGAAGTCAATACTC
>NW_025372198.1:0-3022 GCF_016433145.1 Gracilinanus agilis | reverse complement strand
GTTCTTATTAAAGGTAAATATATTGAAGCCTGGAGAGCATAAAGGTTTTGGTGAAGGCATAAGTATAGTAAATATCAAAGCCATAATTAGAATCCAAGACCTTTGACTGCAAATTCAGGACTCTTTATATAATCTACTGATTAAGAATCCTTGTGACATTATACCTCATAAAAGGTCATTCAGTGTATATTTCTTATACCCTCCTAAACAATGGCTTCAGTAGAGGAATAGAAATGCTTTACTATGTTTACTTCCCATTACACGAACCCCTTTGCCACCAACACTCAGCATCTTCTCTCCCTTTGAGGTTCTCTTGATTCGTGTTATCACCTAATCCAACTCCTCAATGTTCAGCCATTTCAGGCATGTCTGACTCCTATTGATCTTATTTGGGGTTTTCTTCACAAAGTCCTGGGATGGTTTTCCATTGCCTTCAGCACATTTTATAAATAAAGAAACTTAGAAAAATAGAGATAAGTGATTTTGCCAGGGTCGCACAGCTAGTAAGTATTTGAGGCTAGATTTGAACTGAGCCAGATGAATCTTCCTACGTCCAGTCCCAGAACTGAATCCATTGTTCCACCTATTGTTCTATGAAACCAGGAACATTTTTCAGGAATGGGTTTCATTTCCTGAAGTCTCAGGGACACATAACAAGTCAAATGTATCTCTTTCTTACTAAGAATTCTAGCTACCCCTGTTTGTACTAACCACTCTCTTGAATTTCATATCCTGAGATCCCTTAATTTTCCAATCCTCATTCTTCTTTGTTTTCAAAAACTATGTAAAATATTTAACTTTGGCAATATACAAAGATGATTTTTTCTCATCCTTTTCATTTAAAAAAACCCCTTCAATTGGAATTGCAAGACAACAAAAACTTTCTTGCCTGCTTTTGCTTCTTTTATCTCATCTCTGTCCAGAAATTATTCACCCCTGCATTTTAAGCATTGGCGCAAAAATCAAAATCCTGTTCTTAGTCACTACCTGAACCAATTTTCCCTTTAAAATATTTCTATATCTCTTGTTTTGGCAGGGGCGGGGGTGACAACAGCAAGAAAATGATACCTGTGAAGCACACGTTCTTCACTTTCCTGTCCAAGATTCATAATTGATGGTCATCTATTGTGTGTTCCTTTAGGGAGTCTTTGTGCCCACATGAATCACGTTACTGGAGAGTTGTCATCTATTTTGATCAGTCTTGGAGTCTGTTATAAATGCCCTCACAAGACAACAGACCTCTCTGTCATTGTTATCAGGTCAACAAATAGTTGTTCCAATACCACTTTTGACAGGAAATCATCGAATAATACTCTTCTCTTCTTCCTCTGCCCCATACAAGATGAATGATCTCTCACTCGACAGCTTCTATGACTCAATTTTATCACTCTTTAGAAGATGACATTTATTTAAAGCTAGTTCAGCCATTTATAATTTTATCATGAAACCTACTTAAAATTTGTATTCAAAAATTTTAATGATTCATTATTAAATGAAATTATGACATAGTTTATTAATAAAATCACAGCATTTTTTAAACTTAAGATATTACTCTGTTATCAAAGATCTAAAGAAGAATGATTCAATTGAATAAAAGAAATAATGACTACATGCTTGCTGTATTAAAGACACTTTGGGAGTAAATAGCTCAAGTGAATAGTTTTAAATAAGATGTGGTTTCTGACCTCATGGAGCTCCTCATAATAGAAAATTATCTTTGATGATACGTTAAAGAGCTACAAATATCATGCTATGTAAGGTTTGAAGTGGGAAAGTCATATTACATTAGGCCTACAATAAGCATTTTAGAGCTGGAAGGAGGCTGAGAGAACATTCAAAATTCCCCTACTTTGAGATGAAGAAACTGAGGCCCAGTTAATACGTAACTTACCTAGGGATCTATAGAGGACAAATGGCACCGCTAACTTTCAAGCCCATGGAGTTTCCCTTCATTTCCAGTGTTTTTTCCAGGATACCAAACCATTATTCGATGCTAGAGATCAGAGACCTGTTAGTCATTTTAGTAGTGTCTTTCTCTTTGTGATATTGGAGTTTACCATTTCCTTCTCCAGTTCATCTGATAGATGAGAAAATTGAGGCAAACTGGGTTAAGTGATTTGAGGCTGGATTTGAACACAGGAAAATGAGTCTTCTTTTGGTATTCTATCCACTTTATCACCTAACTGCCTTTGAACATTTCCCATCTACTATTTAGATGATTAGAAATTGTAGTGGGATATTTTCATTTCCTGAAGAGAAATAACAACCCAGTCAATGTCATCAGCATGAGCATCCTCTCTAGACTGAATCAGAGTAGAACTCTTCCCATTATTTTATCAGTTACAGAGATAAAAGTTGAGCTGCCTTTCAATGAATATCTAGAGTTTGGGTGCATGAAAGTGGGAAATCATCTCATTCCAGGCCTTGCAATTGTGAGCAATTAAATAAAAGGTGTCGTGTTTTTTTTTTTTTGTTTTGTTTTTTTTAATGACACACATGATTTAGCTCTTTGGACTTTTATTAGAGCAACATGGCCTACAGAGAAAATGGAGCAGTCTTTTTCAGGATGATTTTAAATGAACCAGATCACAAAATGCACATGTTGCTGCTAGTTCCAAAGTTCAAGAGTTAGCACCCATTGCCAGAGTAACGTCAAAGGGAAGGTCCAGGAAACGGATTACATTTATTCTAAAAAACTCTAAGAAACCTGGAGGCTGCTAAATAGGAAGGAACATGTCTCGAGAATTTGGAAAGTAATTACTAGAGGAGCAAAATAACTTCCTTAATATTTGTAGCTTATTAATAGAGGGAATAAGAGACCTGCCAGCTGATAACTAGTCAGGTAGCAGAATTTCTATTTGGAGCCACATTACTAATATTTTAGTATATCATTAAATATGTTATTTCCATTTTTCTGACTTCCATGTTATACTTTTCCTTCTTTTATATTCCAACTTATGATTGTTCTAGAAGGATTCACATATTAACAATATCAATTTTTAAATCATTGCCTATAATTTTA